>NC_134659.1:7847992-7888041 GCF_030463565.1 Pelecanus crispus | reverse complement strand
CCCCGAATCGGCGTCGCGGCCGCACCGGCGGCATCGGGGGGCACGGTGGTGGTGAGGGGGCGCGGCGTGGGGGGACACGGGGAGGGGGGAACCAGCCCCAGCCCCCCCGCCCCAGCCCCGCGCACCCCAGGGGTATTGGGGGGGGGGCAGCTGTGCCGTCCCCCGTGTCCACGGGCCGGGGGTGGGGGGGCTGTCCCCCCGTGTCCGCAGGCCAGGGTGGGGGGGCCGCGGGGCCGGGGTGGGGGGCCGTCCCCCCGTGTCCACGGACCAGGGTGGGGGGCCGACCCCCATGTCCGCGGGCCAGGGTGGGGGGCTGTCCCCCCCATGTCTGTGTGCTGGGGTGGGGGGCCGTCCCCCCGTGTCCACGGACCAGGGTGGGGGGCCGACCCACCCATGTCCGTGGGCCAGGGGTGGGGGGCTGTCCCCCCATGTCCTGTGTGCTGGGGTGGGGGGGCCGTCCCCCCCGTGTCCGCAGGCCAGGGTGGGGGTCTGCGGGCCGGGGTGGGGGGCCATGCCCCCGTGTCTGCGGGCCAGGGTGGGGGGCCGCGGGCCGGGGTGGGGGGCCGTCCCCCCGTGTCCGCGGGCCAGGGTGGGGGGGCCGACCCCCATGTCCGCAGGCCAGGGTGGGGGGGCCGTCCCCCCCGTGTCCACGTGCTGGGGTGGGGGGGCCGTCCCCCCCGTGTCCGTGGGCTGGGGTGGGGGGCCATCCCCCCGTGTCTGTGTGCCGGGGTGGGGGGCTGTCCCCCCGTGTCCGCAGGCCAGGGTGGGGGTCTGCGGGCCGGGGTGGGGGGCCGTCCCCCCCGTGTCTGTGTGCCGGGGTGGGGGGCCGTCCCCCCGGTGTCCGCGGGCCAGGGTGGTGGGGGCCGCGGGCTGGGGTGGGGGGCCGTCCCCCCGTGTCCACGTGCCGGGGGTGGGGGGGCCGTCCCCCCGTGTCTGTGTGCCGGGGTGGGGGGCCGTCCCCCCGTGTCCGCCGTCTGGGGTGGGGGGCCGTGGGGCGGCCGGGTGCCCACTGTCCCTGGGCCAGCCAGGCTGTGCCCCCCGCCCGGGGCGGGTGGGGGGCGTCCACGCTTACACCTGTGTGACGATCTCGCCGTTCTCAGGCACGTAGACCTGCACGGGCACGCCGTCCGGGGCGCCGCCGCAGGACGTGGACCGGGGGCGCCTGCGTGGGAGAAGGGGCCCGTGGGTGCCGGCACCCCGCCCCGCGCTGCGGCGGCACGCCGGGGGGGCACATCCCAGGGCAGGGGGTTTGGGGGGTCGGGGGGGGGGGTCCCCACCTGCCCAGCCTGGGCCCCGGTTGTGCCGCAGGTGCCGGCCGTCCCGGCACGCCGTGACCGTGTGCCACGCGCCCATCCCGGCGGGACCCCCCCAGGGACCCCGCTGCCCGGGGGCACCGCGGTTCTGCCCCAGGGACCCACGTGGGAACCCGGGTCCTGCTCGTGGGGTCCTGGATGTGACCGGAGGGACCCTCGTGGGTCCCTCAGGACCGCCCCGGGGACCCCCTCGGGACCCTGCTCCTGCCCCAGGGACCCTCGTGGGACCCCAGGCCCTGCTCGCACCTGCCCAGAGGGACCCTCAGAGGGTCCCCATCCTTCCCCAAAGGACCTTGAGGGACCTTGGTCCTGTGCCCCGAGACCCTCACGAGACCCTGGTCCTGGCCATGGGACCTCCTCGGGACCCCAATCCTGCCCTAGGGACCCCTCTGCGACCCTGGCCTGTCCCAGGGAGCCCCTTAGGACCCGGGCCCCCAGGGGACTTTCCCCAGTCCTGTCCTGAGGACCCTTGGAGGTCCCCCAGTCCTGCCCCAGGGGACCCTCGCGGGACCCCGGTTCTTCTCCCACGATCCCCTCAGGACCCCAAATCCTCCCCCTGGGCCCCCCTCAGGACCCTGGTCCTGCCCCCAGAGCCCCTTTAGAATCCTGCTCCTGCCCCAGGGACCCTCGTGGGACCCCAAGCCTGGCCTGTGGGACCCTGGACCTGCCCGGAGGGACCCTCAGAGGGTCCCCTGCCCCAGATGACCTTGGTCCTGTCCCCAAGACCCTCCTCAGGACGCTGATCCTGCCCCGCGGACCCCTCATGGGACCCCAATTCTTCCCCATGGACCCCCTCAGGACCCCACTCCTGGTCTGGGGACCCTCACGGGACACCCCCCCCCCCCCACACCCCGCCCGTGCCTGAACCACCTCAGGGTGACAACTCACGTCACCCAGCCACCCTGAGGGCAGCACCCCGGGGGTCCCCATACGGGGGGGCGAGCACCGCGGTGCCCCCCACTCTCCCACCTCCCCACTCCCGTCCCCCGCACCAGCCGGACCCCGTGCCCCTACCTGAGCCCGCGGCAGGACGCCACGGGTGATGGGCACGTCCCTGCTGGTCCCACCACGGGGTCCCCGAAAGGCCCCTTGCCGGTCGAGGGAGTGGGGTCGGGCGCCCCGCAGCCGGGCGCGCTGGTGCCACGACTTGAGCTCCTCGGTGACGGCCGCCTTGGAGAGCCCCCGGCCCCCCGCCGGCGCGTAGTCCTTGAGCGAGGGGGTGCGCACGATGCGGCTGTGCGAGGGCACCAGGCGCTGGTAGCGTAACGGGGCCAGATCCTGCTCGTAGAGGAAAGCCGGGGGGCCGGCGGCCGGCAGGAACCGGTGGGCACCCCGGGGGTAATAACTGGGTTCGGCGAGCGGCGGTGGGACGCGGGGGGGCGCGGGAAGGAGACGTCGGGGCTGCTGCTGCCCGGGGAGGTGGCGTGGGAGATGCTGGAGAGGTCGGAGATGCTGTCGTCGGAGCCGGAGCGGTGCGCGGGGCCGGGGGTCGGGATGCAGGAGGTGGGCACCGTCACCGTGTAGTAGGTGGGGCGCCGGCGGGGTACGGCACTGCGGCCCCGCGGCTCGCCGGGCTGCCAGCACGCCTCCACCCTGCGGGCGGGAGAGCCGGGGCTGCAGGCGGACCCTTCCCCTCGCCCCCCGCCCCAAAGTCAGGGCGAGCCGGGGGAAAGGGTGGCCGGCGGGCATGGGGGGCTGAGCACCCCACGGGTGCAAGGTGCAGCCTCCCGCACGGGGTCAGCTCCATCATCTCCACGGGGTCAGCTCCCTCCTCCCCACGGGGTCAGCTCCCTCCTCCCCATGGGGTCAGCTCCATCATCTCCATGGGGTCAGCTCCCTCCTCCCCACGGGGTCAGCTCCCTCCTCCCCATGGGGTCAGCTCCATCATCTCCAAGGGTCAGCTCCAACCACACACAACGGGGTCAGCTCCCTCCTCCCCACGGGTCCCATCATCTCCACGGGTCAGCTCCCTCCTCCCCACGGGGTCAGCTCCATCATCTCCACGGGGTCAGCTCCATCATCTCCATGGGGTCAGCTCCCTCCTCCCCACGGGATCAGCTCCCTCCTCCCCCATGGGGTCAGCTCCATCATCTCCATGGGGTCAGCTCCCTCCTCCCCACGGGATCAGCTCCCTCCTCCCACGGGGTCAGCTCCATCATCTCCACGGGGTCAGCTCCATCATCTCCACGGGGTCAGCTCCCTCCTCCCCACGAGGTCAGCTCCATCATCTCCACGGGGTCAGCTCCCTCCTCCCCACGGGGTCAGCTCCATCATCTCCACGGGGTCAGCTCCCTCCTCCCCACGGGGTCAGCTCCATCATCTCCACGGGGTCAGCTCCCCTCCTCCCCACGGGGTCAGCTCCATCATCTCCACGGGGTCAGCTCCCTCCTCCCCACGGGGTCAGCTCCATCATCTCCACGGGGTCAGCTCCCTCCTCCCCCACGGGGTCAGCTCCATCATCTCCATGGGGTCAGCTCCCTCCTCCCCACGGGGTCAGCTCCATCATCTCCATGGGGTCAGCTCCCTCCTCCCCACGGGATCAGCTCCATCATCTCCATGGGGTCAGCTCCCTCCTCCCCACGGGATCAGCTCCATCATCTCCATGGGGTCAGCTCCCTCCTCCCCATCGGGTCAGCTCCCTCCTCCCCACGGGGTCAGCTCCATCATCTCCACGGGGTCAGCTCCCTCCTCCCCATGGGGTCAGCTCCATCATCTCCACGGGGTCAGCTCCCTCCTCCCCATGGGGTCAGCTCCATCATCTCCATGGGGTCAGCTCCCTCCTCCCCATTGGGTCAGCTCCATCATCTCCACGGGGTCAGCTCCCTCCTCCCCATGGGGTCAGCTCCATCATTTCCATGGGGCCAGCTCCATCCTCCCCTTGGTGTTACCCTCCACCCTCATCCCCACGGTTTTATGTCCGTCCTCCCCACAGGGTTATCTCCAACCTCCTCCCCACGGGGTCGTCTCCATCCTCCCCATAGGGTCAGCTCCATCCTCCCCTTGGTGTTATCTCCAACGTCCCCCCCATGGGTTTAGCCCCATCCTCTCCATAGGGTCAGCTCCATCTTCCTCCCCATGGGCCAATCTCCATCCTCCTCCCCATGGCTTTAGCTCCATCCTCCCCATGAGGATATCTCCATCGTCCTCCTCGTGGAGTTATCTCCAACCTCCTCCCCATGGGTTCATCTCCATCCTCGTCCCATTGGGTTTAGCTCCATCATCTCCACGGATTATCTCCATTCTCCTCCCATGGGTTTAGCCCCATCCTCTCCATAGGGTCAGCTCCATCTTCCTCCCCACGGGCCTATCTCCATCCTCCTCCCATGGCTTTAGCTCCATCCTCCCCGTGAGAATATCTCCAACCTCCTCCCATGGCTTTAGCTCCATCATCTCCATGGGTTTATCTCCATCCTCCTCCCCATGGGTTTAGCTCATCATCTCCATGGGGTTATCTCCATCCTCCTCCCCATATCTTTAGCTCCATCCTCCCCATGGGGTTATCTCAATCCTCCTCCCCATGGGTTTAGCTCCATCCTCCTCCCCATGGGTTTATCTCCATCATCTCCATGGGGTTATCTCCATCCTCCTCCCCATATCTGTAGCTCCATCCTCCCCATGGGGTTATCTCAATCCTCCTCCCCATGGGTTTAGCTCCATCCTCCTCCCCATGGGTTTAGCTCCATCATCTCCATGGGGTTATCTCCATCCTCCTCCCCATGGGTTTATCTCCATCATCTCCATGGGGTTATCTCCATCCTCCTCCCCATATCTTTAGCTCCATCCTCCCCATGGGGTTATCTCAATCCTCCTCCCCATGGGTTTAGCTCCATCCTCCTCCCCATGGGTTTAGCTCCATCATCTCCATGGGGTTATCTCCATCCTCCCCATGGGTTTAGCTCCATCATCTCCATGGGTTTATCTCCAACCTCCTCCCCATATCTTTAGCTCCATCCTCCCCATGGGGTTATCTCCATCCTCCTCCCCATGGGTTAAGCTCCATCCTCCTCCCCATGGGTTTAGCTCCATCCTCCTCCCCATGGGTTTAGCTCCATCATCTCCATGGGTTTAGCTCCATCCTCCCCACAGGGTTACCTCCACCCTCCCTTGCAGAAGCCCTTGTCCCCGCTCCCCACGCCCAGGACGTACCTCAGGGACTGGGACTGTCCCCGCCGGCCCGATGGCTCCGGGGTGCTGGGAGCGCTGGAGCCCGCCTGCCGGCACAGCACCAGGGTCCTGATGGGGACGAAGCGGTAGGGAGGGACGTCCCCCGTCCTGGGCACCGGCGAGGCCGCGGGGGTCGGGGCTGCCGGGGGCTGAGGGGGCGGCCGGTGGGGAGCCGGGGGTAGCACCGGGAGCCCCGGTTTTCTCCATCCCTGGGGTCGACGCCGGGTTTTTTGGCCTTCTCGTAGGGTCTGTCGAGGCTGGTCTCACGCCAGGGGCTGGGGGGGGCCGGCGGGGGCCCCGACCCCTGCTCCTCAGCGGGGTCCTCAGGGGACGGGGACCCCCGCGGGGTGGCAGGTCCCAGCGGCCGCGGCTCCTCTGCGGGGGAGGCGGCGGGATGGGATGGAGGGGGCACACACGGGGGGCACCCCCGTGCCCCCCACCCCGGTCCCCGCGGCCCCTTACCCTCCTCCAGCAGGACGGCGTCGGACAGGGAGCTCTCGTCGGAGGCGCTGAGCTCTGCGGGGCAGGGGACGGGTGAGAACCGGGCCGGTGCCGCCGCCGGGTGCCGAAACGCTCCCACGGCACCCGCCGCCACCCAGCGCGTCCCCGGAGGCCTCCGCTCCCCCTCTCCCACGCCGCCTGTCCCGACACGCTCCGGGACGGTGGCGGTACCGGCCAGGCCGGCTTTGCCGAGCCATGTGCCGGCGCTGCGGGCAGCTCCCAGCCTGCCCAGGCCGGGCAGGAGGAGGGGTGCCGGGCAGGTTTGGGGGTGCCAGGAGGGAAGGAGTCACTGCCACCGTGTGCCCCCCGTCCCCGGGGGGTGACATACGCCGAACAGACGGGAGGGCGGCGCGGGGGGCGAGCAGGGACCCCCTTGGCCGGCTGCCACCGGGGACGGGGCCGCGGCCGCCGCGCCAAATCCTGCCGCCCCTTGGGGTGCGCTCGCGGGGGATGGCGGGTCGGGGAGCGGTCATGGGGCGCAGTCGGCGGGGGGGAAGCGTCGGGGCGCAGTCGTGGGGGTGCGTACAGCAGGGACGGCGTATCGGGGTGCGGGCACTGGGGGCGAATTTTTGGGGTGCATTCGCAAGGGTGCAATCACCAGAGACAAAGTATCGGGGTGCATTCGGGGGGGGTGCAATCATCGGGGATGGCGTATTGGGGTGCAATCGCCAGGGATGAAGTATCGGGGTGCATTCAGGGGGCTGCAGTCATTGGGGATGGCGTATTGGGGTGCAACCACAAGGGATAAAGTATTGGGGTGCATTCAGGGGTGTGCAATCATTGGGGATGGCGTATTGGGGTGCAATCGCCAGGGATGAAGTATCGGGGTGCATTCAGGGGGGTGCAGTCATTGGGGATGGCGTATTGGGGTGCAATCGCCAGGGATGAAGTATCGGGGTGCATTCAGGGGGGTGCAGTCATTGGGGATGGCGTATTGGGGTGCAATCGCCAGGGATGAAGTATCGGGGTGCATTCAGGGGGCTGCAGTCATTGGGGATGGCGTATTGGGGTGCAACCACAAGGGATAAAGTATTGGGGTGCATTCAGGGGTGTGCAATCATCGGGGATGGCGTATTGGGGTGCAACCACAAGGGATAAAGTATTGGGGTGCATTCAGGGGCTGCAATCATTGGGGATGGCGTATTGGGGTGCAATCGCCAGGGATAAAGTATTGGGGTGCATTCAGGGGTGTGCAATCATCGGGGATGGCGTATTGGGGTGCAATCGCCAGGGATAAAGTATCGGGGTGCATTTGGGGTGTGCAATCATCGAGGATGGCGTATCGGGGTGCATTCAGGGGGGTGCATTCAACAGGGATGAAGCACTGGGGTGTGTTCACCAGGGTGCACCCATCGGGAAGAGCGTATCGGGGTGCTTTCGCTGTAGGGGGGGGGATTGGGGTGCATTCAAGCCGAGAGCATATTGGGGGGCACGCGGCAGGGGTGGCATTTTGGGGGGGCACGCAGGGAGGGCATTCAGAGGGGGTGGGGAATTGGGGTGCATGCGCTGGGGATGGTGCACGGGGTGCATCCGGGGGGGGGGGGGGGTGTTCAGCAGGGATCGGGAATCGGGGGGGGGGGGGGGGCATTCACCGGGGGTGGCGCATCGGGGCGCATCCAGCGGGGTGCGTCCCCCGCGGACGGAGGAGCGGGGGGCGCGCCGGGGCGGGGGCCGCGTTCAGCAGGGGCTGGACGGTTGGGCTGCCCGCGGCGGGGACGGCGCATCGGGGTGCGCTCACCGGGGACGCCCGACCAAGCCGCCCCCGTTTCTGCCACCCCGACCTCCAGCATCCCCCCGAAACGAGCCACCGCCAGCCGGGCGGGGGGGCACGCGGGGGGCTCACCCTCGGCAGCACCCGTTCCGCCGGCGGCGGGCAAGGGCCGGCGGCCGGCCAGGAGCCGTCGCTGGTTGAGGATGTTCTCCAGGTCCTTCAGCTTCTGCTCCTCCAGCAGCGCGGCCGTCTGCCGGTGCTTGCGGAGCCGCTTGCTGATGTTCTCCTCGCGGCAGAGGCGCCGGGCGGCCTTGGCGATCTGCAGCTGCAGCGCCAGGTCCCGCTCCAGGGCGCTCAGGGGGTCCTGGGGACGGAGGGGACACGGGCTCGGCACCCCGCGCCACCCGCGTGCTAACGAAGCCTTGGCCTAACGAGGCGGGGGAACGCGAATTTCTCCCGTGGGATGGGGACGGCGACATCTCCGGCTGACGCTTGGGCATCTTCCGCCGCTCCGGGATGGGACGGAGAGGGGTCCCCGCCGCCCGCCCCGGCGATCCCCCCCGCCCCGCGCCCCGGTTGCGCCCCGGGGAGCCCCTCACCGCCCCGCGCAGGACGAGGGTCTCATCCAGCTTGAAGGCGGCACCGATCCTGCGCCGGACCTTGGGGGGCTTCTCGCCGGCTTTCAGGGGGTACTCGCGGGGCAGGGTCCCCGTCAGCTCCTGGGGACGGCACGGGGACGCTGAGCCGCTGGCGCCGAGGGGTGCGCGGGGGGTTTGGGGCAGGGTGTGTGTGTGTCCCCCCCCCACGCCCCCGCTCACCGCCTCGCGCAGGCAGAGCCGCCGCAGCTCCTGCACGCAGCCCTCCAGCCGGGCCTCCAACGCCTGCTGCTGCCTGCGCCCTGCCTGCGCCCGCTCCTTCGGGGGCGACACGGGGCTGTCGGGGCCTGGGGACGGACGGAGGGACGGACGGAGGGGCGGACGCCTGCTGAGATGCCCCCAGACCCCCCCCCGCCACCCCCCCCCCGCCCTCCCTGCCTCAGTTTCCCCCCAACCCCAAGGGGAGGAAAAGCAGCCGTGAGCCGCCACCCCGTGCCCCCCCCCCCCGCTCCCCAGCAGCACCCATGGGTGCTCGGGCTCCCCCGGGGCAGCCGTGATTTCCCAGCGCAGCAGCGGGGGGGGGGAACACGGGGAGAGTTTCGCCCTGAGTCAGCCATCCCCGAGCGAAACCCGGCTGAGTCAAAACCGGGCCAGGGGCCCCCCCGCCACGCTTGGGTGCTCCCCCCGAAACCGGGGGAACCCCCCGTTTCCCCAAACACGCCCCCCCCCCCCCCCACCCCCCACAAGGAGCTTTTGCGTGACCCGTGCACCGAAGTGCCCCGTTCTCAGCCGGGGGCGGGGGGCACGTCTGTAGGAGCACACGTGGGGCATGGGGGCACCCCAAGACCTTCCCCCCCCCCCCCCCCCCCCTCCGAAATACCCCCCCAGCGCTCACCCGAATGCAGCATGATCCCGCTGTCGGTGTCGCTCGCCTCCCCCATGCCGGGCCGGGACCCTACGGGCGACAGCAGGGAGACGCCTCGTCCCCAGGCCACCCCCCGGGGACCCCCCATGGGCGCGCGGCCCCCCGCACCCCCCACCCCGCTCAGCATCGCCCCGTCCTTCCCGGCGGCCGCCGGCTCCGGCGATGGCGGCAGAGGGAGGAAGGCGAGGCCGTGTTTGCTTTGCCTGCCTTCTTGTAGGTCCTACGATAAACAAAGGTGTGCAAACACGTGCGTGGCAGCCGGGGTTGCCTGGATGAGACCCATCCCAGGGGCAAAGGTGGTCGGGGCGCGGCGGGGGGGGGGGGGGGCTGGGGGAGCTCCGCTCCCGCCCCGGCCGGTTTCGCTGGGCGCCTCTCCCAGTTTTGATTTCTTTTCCGTCTGGGCTGGAGGCGGCTCCCGGGGCGGGGGTGGCCGCCGGCCCTGGGAAAGCGGCTCCCAGCACCCCGACACCCCCCCTGCGCTTGGCAGGGGAGGGGGGCGAACGGGTTGGGAGCAGGGCGGGGTGGGGAGGGTTGCTCACCCCGCTTTTGCGTTGCTTTCGCCCCCGCCGTGCCTCAGTTTCCCCCGGCGGGACGTGGAGCGGCTTGGGGAAACCGAGGCAGGGAAGGGCGGCGGGGTCCCGGGGGGTCCGCAGCGGGGCCAGCGGGCGATGCCTTACCTGGGCGCTCGCCGCCGCTGCCGGCTCTGCTGCGCCCGGGACACGGGGACGTGTTTTGACTTGAGGCGGAGGGGAGGAGCGGGTGAGCAACACCTTCCCCGGCCGCCGCCGCCGCCACCGGCAGCGCCTGCGCCCGCGCCGCCCCACGCGCCCCCGGCCTCCACCCTGCGACGACGACGGCGACGGCGACGAGGGCCTGCCCGCCTGCGGGGCTCGGCACGGCACGGCGCTGGGTGGGCTGGCGTGGCAAAGTGCGGTGCGGCGTGGCACGGCCCGGCATAGCAGGGCACGACGTGACATGGAACAGCACGGCGTGGTGTGGCACGGCGTGGCACGGCACGGCGCGGTTTGGCACGGTGTGGCACGGCGCGGTGTGGCGGGGAAGGTCACGGCAGGGGCTGGCAGGCACGGCACGGCGTGGCGTGGCGTAGTCGGGCACGATCTGATGTGGCGCAGGACGGCCTGGCACGGTACGGCGTGGTATGGCACGGCGCGGCACGGTGCGCCACAACATGGCGCAATTTGACACAGCGTGGCACGGCGCAGCCTGGTGCTGCCTGGCGCAGTATGGCAAGCGTGGCGCGGCACGGCACGGCACGGCACAGCCTGGCACACCATGGCACACCATGGCACAGCCTGGCACACCATGGCACACCATGGCACACCATGGCACGGTGCCGGGTGGAGGCTCCACCGCTGGTGCCGCACGGATCCAGGCCAAGCGCAGGGATGCCGTCCCCATCCCTGCCATGGCGGGTGGCCGGGGGGGATCAGCTCCGGGGTTGGTGTCCCCAAAACGCCGAGGGGTGGGCAGGGCCCCCAGCCCGGCAGCGCGGGCAGGGCGGGAGGTTGGCGGTGCTGCCCTGGTGCTGCCACCACTGTCCCTTCCCTGGAGCATGGACCCGCTGGGAGCCGAGGTGGCCTGTCCTGTCCCTGTCCTGTCCCTGTCCCCATCCCTATCCCTCTCCCATCCCTGTCCCCATCCCTGTCCCCATCCCTATCCCTGTCCCCATCCCTATCCCTGTCCCCATCCCTATCCCTGTCCTGTCCCTGTCCCCATCCCTATCCCTGTCCCGTCCCTGTCTCCATCCCTGTCCTGTCCCTGTCCTGTCCCTGTCCCCATCCCTATCCCTCTCCCGTCCCTGTCCCCATCCCTGTCCCCATCCCTATCCCTGTCCTGTCCCTGTCCTGTCCCTGTCCCCATCCCTATCCCTCTCCCGTCCCTGTCCCCATCCCTGTCCCCATCCCTATCCCTGTCCTGTCCCTGTCCTGTCCTGTCCCTGTCCCCATCCCTATCCCTCTCCCGTCCCTGTCCCCATCCCTGTCCCCATCCCTATCCCTGTCCTGTCCCTGTCCTGTCCTGTCCCTGTCCCCATCCCTGTCCCTGTCCCTGTCCTGTCCTGTCCCTGTCCCCATCCCTGTCCCTGTCCCTGTCCCATCCCTGTCCCCATCCCTGTCCCTGTCCCCATCCCTGTCCCTGTCCTGTCCTGTCCCTGTCCCCATCCCTGTCCTGTCCCTGTCCCTGTCCCTGTCCCTGTCCCTGTCCCATCCCTGTCCCCATCCCTGTCCCTGTCCTGTCCCTGTCCCCATCCCTGTCCCCATCCCCATCCCCGTCCCCGTTCCTGTCCTGTCCCTGTCCCCATCCCTGTCCCTGTCCCTGTCCCTGTCCCCATCCCTATCCCTGTCCTGTCCCTGTCCCCATCCCTGTCCCCATCCCTGTCCCTGTCCCTGTCCCTGTCCCTGTCCCTTTCCTGTCCCTGTCCCCATCCCTATCCCTGTCCTGTCCCTGTCCCCATCCCCGTCCCCGTCCCCGTCCCTGTCCCTGTCCCTGTCCCTGTCCCCAGGCAGGAGGGGACGGGCAAGGGACAGAGCAGGGCTGTGCCAGGGCTGTGCCAGGGCTGTGCCAGGCCGTGGGAACGGCGCTGCCGTGGCCACCGGCACGGTGTGAGATGAATCAGGGCGGCTGGCGCGGGCGAGTCGGCCACATCCTGCGCTGCCGGCACAGGGCAGGTGGTGGAAAGTGTGTCTCAGCCTCACGCGACAGTCCCACAGCCTGTGGGGACAGGCAGGAGAGGGCAGGGTGCAGGCAGGAGAGGTGCAGGCAGGAGAGGTGCAGGCAGGGTGCAAGCAGGAGGTGCAGGCAGGAGAGGTGCAGGCAGGAGAGGTGCAGGCAGGGTGCAAGCAGGAGGTGCAGGCAGGAGAGGTGCAGGCAGGAGAGGTGCAGGCAGGGTGCAAGCAGGAGGTGCAGGCAGGAGAGGTGCAGGCAGGAGAGGTGCAGGCAGGGTGCAAGCAGGAGGTGCAGGCAGGAGAGGTGCAGGCAGGAGAGGTGCAGGCAGGGTGCAAGCAGGAGGTGCAGGCAGGAGAGGTGCAGGCAGGAGAGGTGCAGGCAGGGTGCAAGCAGGAGGTGCAGGCAGGAGAGGTGCAGGCAGGGTGCAAGCAGGAGGTGCAGGCAGGAGAGGTGCAGGCAGGGTGCAGGCAGGGCGCAGGTGAGGGTGCAAGCAGGAGAGGTGCAAACAGGGTACAGGCAGGGCGCAGGCAGGAGAGGTGCAGGTGAGGGTGCAAGCAGGAGGTGCAGGCAGGAGAGGTGCAGGCAGGGTGCAGGTGAGGGTGCAGGCAGGGAGAAAGCAGGAGAGGTGCAGGCAGGGTGCAGGTGAGGGTGCAAGCAGGAGAGGTGCAGGCAGGGTGCAGGCAGGGCGCAGGTGAGGGTGCAGGCGGGGTGCAGGCAGGGTGCAGGCAGGGTGCAGGCAGGAGAGGTGCAGGCAGGGGTGCAGGCAGGAGAGGTGCAGGCAGGGTGCAGGTGAGGGTGCAGGCAGGATGCAGGCAGGATGCAGGCAGGGTGCAGGCAGGAGAGATGCAGGCAGGGTGCAGGCAGCGTGCAGGTGAGGGTGCGGGCAGGGAGCAGGCAGGAAGAGCTGCAAGCAGGGCAGGCGCAGGCCAAGGGTGCAGGCAGGGTGCAAGCAGGAGAGGTGCAGGCAGGGTGCAGGTGAGGGTGCAGGCAGGGTGCAGGCAGGGTGCAGGCAGGGTGCGGGCAGGGTGCAGGCAGGGTGCAGGCAGGAGAGATGCAGGCAGGGTGCAGGCAGCGTGCAGGTGAGGGTGCGGGCAGGGTGCAGGCAGGGTGCAGGCAGGGGTGCAAGCAGGAGAAGTGCAGGCAGGGTGCAGGTGAGCGTGCAGGCAGGGTGCAGGCAGGAGAGGTGCAGGCAGGGTGCAGGTGAGGGTGCAAGCAGGAGAGGTGCAGGCAGGGTGCAGGCAGGGTGCGGGCAGGAGAGATGCAGGCAGGGTGCAGGCAGCGTGCAGGTGAGGGTGCGGGCAGGGTGCAGGTGAGCGTGCAGGCAGGATGCAGGCAGGGTGCAGGCAGGGTGCAGGTGAGGTTGCAGGCAGGGTGCAGGCAGGGGTGCAAGCAGGAGAAGTGCAGGCAGGGTGCAGGTGAGCGTGCAGGCAGGGTGCAGGCAGGGTGCAAGCAGGAGAGGTGCAGGCAGGGTGCAGGTGAGCGTGCAGGCAGGATGCAGGCAGGGTGCAAGCAGGAGAGGTGGCAGGCAGGGTGCAGGCAGGATGCAGGCAGGGTGCAAGCAGGAGAGGTGGCAGGCAGGGTGCAGGCAGGATGCAGGCAGGGTGCAAGCAGGAGAGGTGGCAGGCAGGGTGCAGGCAGGATGCAGGCAGGGTGCAAGCAGGAGAGGTGGCAGGCAGGATGCAGGCAGGGTGCAGGCAGGGTGCAGGCAGGGTGCAGGCAGGAGGGGTGCAGGCAGGGTGCAGGCAGGAGAGGTGCAGGCAGGGTGCAGGTGAGGGTGCGGGCAGGGAGCAGGCAGGGAGCAGGCAGGGTGCAGGCAGGATGCAGGCAGGGTGCAGGCAGGGTGCAGGCAGGGTGCAAGCAGGGTGCAAGCAGGAGAGGTGCAGGCAGGGTGCAGGCAGGGTGCAGGCAGGAGAGGTGCAGGCAGGGTGCAGGTGAGGGTGCGGGCAGGGAGCAGGCAGGAAGAGCTGCAAGCAGGGCAGGCGCAGGCCAAGGGTGCCGGCAGGGTGCAGGCAGCAGAGGTGCAGCAAGCGTGCAGGCAGCAGAGCCAGCCGCAGGCAGCCGCAGGCAGCAGCCGTGCCCTGCGCCTCCGCGAACTCCCCAACGCCTTCGCCTCCGCCGCAGCTTCCCGACGTCCCCCAGTCCCTCTCTGATTTGGGGGGGGGACCCCATCTTTCCTGGGGCCACCCCTCGCCCAGCGGCACAAGGGAGGGCAGGTAGGAGCCCCGGCAGCGCCGAGAAAGGGTGGATTTGGAGAAAAAAGGCAGATTTGGAGAAAAAAAGTTTGTATGTATTTTTTTTTTTAACTCAGCGTGTCCCCGCACCGGGCAGAGCTGCGGGCAGCCCCGCTGGCAGCGAGCCCCCCCTTTCCCCCCGGCGGGTGGTAAAAACAGCTTGAGGGCTAAAATGCATCGTTAGTGATAAGGCAAAATTTGTATTAATTGGGATTAAATTGGAATGAAGCCCAGGTTCCTGCTCCCGAAGCCGTCCCTTACGAAGAGCATCTCTGGGGGGTAGGTGGGGCGAGGGGGTTTATCCTGGGGGCCGGATCCTGCCTGCGCCGAGGCTGCGGGCAGGGCACGGGGCGGCAGCTCCCTCCGGAGTCGCACCGGGATGCGTTGGACCCGGCTTACGGCTGGGGACCGGGTGGGACAGCGGGGACGGCGGTGGCACCCGGGGACGCTGGGGAGGAGCGGGGGGGACTCACCCCGGGGCGGCCCCGCGGGACCCCCGGTGCCGGCTGGAGCTCGGTCCCGCTCCTGCGCCGAGGGCCGGGGACGGTCCTGGTCCGGATCCAGCCACCGAAGAGGAGGCTGGAGTCGGTGGCGGAGGAAGGGGAAGCAGCGCCGGGACCCGTCCCCGGCGCGCCGGGATGGAAGGGGCATCGGGGACGGCAGCGTCCGTCCATCAGGGCGTAGACGAGGGGGTTGATGCAGCTGTTAACGAAGGCCAGGCAGGTGCTGCCGGCCACCACCCACCTCAGGGCCACCTCCTGCCCCTGGGACAGGACCAGCGTCCCCTTGGCGAGGAAGAAGAGCAGCACCTTGCAGGCGTTGAGGGGCAACCAGGAGCAGAGGAAGGCTGCGACGATGGTGACGATGGCGCGGTGGGAACGCCGGATGCCCCTGCCCAGCCGGATGTGGCGCTGGAGCCGGCAGTAGATGGAGCAGTAGCAGAAGGAGATGACTCCCAAGGGCAGGAGGAAGGTGAGGAAGACCATGGCCAGGCTGAAGTCCTCTCCATCTTCATCCCAGCAGTCATCCCCCTCCAGCCGCCGGTACGCCAGGGCCGGGGCGCCCAGGAGGAGGGACGCTGCCCAGATGAGGCCGCAGGTGACGCGGATGTGCCTCTGGGAGCCCGTCATCTTGGTGTCCAGCACCTTCCTGATGACCAGGTAGCGCTCCACGCTGAGGGCGGTGAGGAAGAGGATGCTGGAGCAGCGGTTGACGGCGATGGCGTAGCTGCTCACCTTGCAGAGCCCTTCGCCGAGCAGCCAGCGGTTCCCCCGCGCCCCTGCCACCACCCAGAAGGGCAAGGTGCAGACGAAGATGACATCGGCCACTGCCAGGTTCAGCACGAAGGTGTCCACCATCCTCTTGCCCCCGCTCTTCTTGGCCATCAGCACAATGACGAAGAGGTTCCCCACGAGGCCCAGGAGGAAGATGAAGGAGTAGAGGATGGGGATGAAGACGGAGGTGAAGAAGACCTCCCACCCGGAGGAGACCTCCCAGTTCTCCGTCACGTTGGTCACCGGTGGGTAATCGTAGTAGGCCGAGCCGGCGAGCTCCTCGGGACCCATGGTGGTGGCCGGGTGCCCTCCCCGGTGCCCGGGGCGGTGCTCACCGCGCCCGGCGGTTGGGTTGTTGATCTGAGATCTGCTCAAAAACAGCGTCTCGCACTTCCTTTCCAACGAGGCAAGGGTTGCGAGGTGGAAGGGGCAGGAGGTGAAGTGCATTTAATTTTGGAAACAGAAAAAAAAACCAATGAGAAGAAAGAAACCCCCAAAAAAGGAGGGGGGAGAGGAAGACCGGGGTGGGGTGGAGGAAGGCTCAGCGCTACCAGGTGATGTTTGAAGGCCTTGGGTAGACACCAACCTGCACCTGGGCCGGTGGGACCACCAGCAAACCCAGCCACTGGCCACCAGCCCGCCCTGCAGTTCTCCCACCGTGGCCGCCCTCCATCCCCACCGCTCACCGTCAACCCAAGCCAACGCCACGCTGTCCCCATCCCTGTCCCTGTCCCCATCCCTGTCCCCGGCCCCAGCCCCAGCCCCGGCCCCAGCCCATTTGCATCAAGAAAACCAGATGAAAAGCTTTATTTTCTTGGGTTTTTTTTTTTTTTTTTTCCTCCAGAGACGGAGCAGGTGCAGGTCTTGGTGAGACCGTTGCCCGCCACGTCCTCACGCCGCCCCCGGCGCTGCTCCGGCTCTGCCAGCTCATTCCAGCCCCTGGCACGTTGGTTCTCACCACTCTGGGGACGCTGAGGCAGAGGTACCCACAGCCACCCCGACCACGAGCTCTCCCAGAATGACAGCGCCGGGCGCCGTTCCCAGCACCGGGATGTGCTGGGCATGGGGGGGCAGCCCGGCGTGCCACGGGGGGCGGTCTCAGGGGAGCAGCCCCCTGCTCTGCCAGCCCGGCTCCTCACGTCTGCCCGGCGCCCGCCTCCGCCACCTTCGTCTTCCTCAGGCTGCCCCGCGCCAGCAGGAACTCGGGGCGAGGGTCCGGATCCGGCCGTGCCGCCGCCTCCCGCTCATGCCGCAGCCGGCGGGGCCCGGCAGGAGCGGCCATGGGTCCCGGTCTGGGTCCCCTCGGCCGTCCCCGTGACCCGGCCATCTCCTGAGCTGGGTGTCCCCTCAGCCCAGACTCCACGAGCCGTCCCCATGACCTGGGCGCCCTCGACCATCCCTTGCCCTGTTGGACGGAGTCCAACACAGCCTCCCTCAGCCACCCGCCACGTCCAGCTCCTCAACCCAACCGTCCCAACAGCCCGGCCACCACCCAACTGTCCCCATGACCTGGCCTCTCCCAACTGTCCCCATGGCCTCTCCCAACTGTCCCCATGACCTGGCCTCTCCCAGCTGTCCCCATGGCCTGGCCTCTCCCAACTGTCCCCATGGCCTCTCCCAACTGTCCCCATGGCCTGGCCTCTCCCAACTGTCCCCATGACCTGGCCTCTCCCAACTGTCCCCATGGCCTCTCCCAACTGTCCCCATGGCCTCTCCCAACTGTCCCCATGGCCTGGCCTCTCCCAACTGTCCCCATGACCTGGCCTCTCCCAACTGTCCCCATGGCCTCTCCCAACTGTCCCCATGGCCTCTCCCAACTGTCCCCATGACCTGGCCTCTCCCAACTGTCCCCATGGCCTGGCCTCTCCCCACTGTCCCCATGGCCTGGCCTCTCCCAACTGTCCCCATGACCTGGCCTCTCCCAACTGTCCCCATGGCCTCTCCCAACTGTCCCCATGACCTGGCCTCTCCCAACTGTCCCCATGACCTGGCCTCTCCCAGCTGTCCCCATGGCCTCTCCCAACTGTCCCCATGGCCTCTCCCAGCTGTCCCCATGGCCTGGCCTCTCCCAGCTGTCCCCATGGCCTGGCCTCGACCAGCTGTCCCCATGGCCTCTCCCAACTGTCCCCATGACCTGGCCTCTCTCAACTGTCCCCATGGCCTGGCCTCTCCCAACTGTCCCCATGACCTGGCCTCTCCCAGCTGTCCCCATGGCCTGGCCTCTCCCAGCTGTCCCCATGGCCTGGCCTCTCCCAACTGTCCCCATGACCTGGCCTCTCCCAACTGTCCCCATGGCCTCTCCCAACTGTCCCCATGGCCTGGCCTCTCCCAACTGTCCCCATGACCTGGCCTCTCCCAGCTGTCCCCATGGCCTCTCCCAACTGTCCCCATGACCTGGCCTCTCCCAACTGTCCCCATGGCCTCTCCCAACTGTCCCCATGGCCTGGCCTCTCCCAACTGTCCCCATGGCCTGGCCTCTCCCAACTGTCCCCATGGCCTCTCCCAACTGTCCCCATGGCCTCTCCCAGCTGTCCCCATGGCCTCTCCCAACTGTCCCCATGACCTGGCCTCTCCCAGCTGTCCCCATGGCCTGGCCTCTCCCAACTGTCCCCATGGCCTGGCCTCTCCCAGCTGTCCCCATGGCCTGGCCTCTCCCAACTGTCCCCATGACCTGGCCTCTCCCAACTGTCCCCATGGCCTGGCCTCTCCCAGCTGTCCCCATGGCCTGGCCTCGACCAGCTGTCCCCATGGCCTCTCCCAGCTGTCCCCATGGCCTCTCCCAACTGTCCCCATGGCCTGGCCTCTCCCAGCTGTCCCCATGGCCTCTCCCAGCTGTCCCCATGGCCTGGCCTCTCCCAGCTGTCCCCATGACCTGGCCTCTCCCAACTGTCCCCATGACCTCTCCCAGCTGTCCCCATGGCCTGGCCTCGACCAGCTGTCCCCATGGCCTGGCCTCTCCCAACTGTCCCCATGACCTGGCCTCTCCCAACTGTCCCCATGGCCTCTCCCAACTGTCCCCATGGCCTGGCCTCGACCAGCTGTCCCCATGGCCTCTCCCAGCTGTCCCCATGACCTGGCCTCTCCCAGCTGTCCCCATGGCCTGGCCTCGACCAGCTGTCCCCATGACCTGGCCTCTCCCAGCTGTCCCCATGGCCTGGCCTCTCCCAACTGTCCCCATGACCTGGCCTCTCCCAACTGTCCCCATGGCCTCTCCCAACTGTCCCCATGGCCTGGCCTCTCCCAACTGTCCCCATGACCTGGCCTCTCCCAACTGTCCCCATGGCCTCTCCCAACTGTCCCCATGACCTGGCCTCTCCCAACTGTCCCCATGGCCTGGCCTCTCCCAGCTGTCCCCATGGCCTGGCCTCTCTCAACTGTCCCCATGACCTGGCCTCTCCCAACTGTCCCCATGGCCTCTCCCTACTGCCCCATGACCTGGCCTCTCCCAGCTGTCCCCATGACCTGGCCTCGACCAGCTGTCCCCATGGCCTGGCCTCTCCCAACTGTCCCCATGACCTGGCCTCTCCCAACTGTCCCCATGGCCTCTCCCAGCTGTCCCCATGGCCTCTCCCAACTGTCCCCATGACCTGGCCTCTCCCAACTGTCCCCATGGCCTCTCCCAGCTGTCCCCATGGCCTCTCCCAGCTGTCCCCATGACCTGGCCTCTCCCAGCTGTCCCCATGGCCTGGCCTCTCCCAGCTGTCCCCATGGCCTCTCCCAACTGTCCCCATGGCCTGGCCTCTCCCAACTGTCCCCATGACCTGGCCTCTCCCAGCTGTCCCCATGGCCTGGCCTCTCCCAGCTGTCCCCATGACCTGGCCTCTCCCAACTGTCCCCATGGCCTCTCCCCACTGTCCCCATGGCCTGGCCTCTCCCAACTGTCCCCATGGCCTGGCCTCGACCAGCTGTCCCCATGGCCTGGCCTCGACCAGCTGTCCCCATGACCTGGCCTCTCCCAGCTGTCCCCATGGCCTGGCCTCGACCAGCTGTCCCCATGACCTGGCCTCTCCCAACTGTCCCCATGACCTGGCCTCTCCCAACTGTCCCCATGGCCTGGCCTCGACCAGCTGTCCCCATGGCCTGGCCTCTCCCAACTGTCCCCATGGCCTGGCCTCTCCCAACTGTCCCCATGGCCTGGCCTCGACCAGCTGTCCCCATGGCCTCGACCAGCTGTCCCCATGACCTGGCCTCTCCCAGCTGTCCCCATGGCCTGGCCTCTCCCAGCTGTCCCCATGGCCTCTCCCAACTGTCCCCATGGCCTGGCCTCTCCCAACTGTCCCCATGGCCTCTCCCAGCTGTCCCCATGGCCTGGCCTCGACCAGCTGTCCCCATGGCCTGGCCTCTCCCAACTGTCCCCATGACCTGGCCTCTCCCAACTGTCCCCATGGCCTCTCCCAGCTGTCCCCATGGCCTGGCCTCTCCCAACTGTCCCCATGACCTGGCCTCTCCCAACTGTCCCCATGGCCTCTCCCAACTGTCCCCATGGCCTGGCCTCGACCAGCTGTCCCCATGGCCTCTCCCAGCTGTCCCCATGACCTGGCCTCTCCCAGCTGTCCCCATGGCCTGGCCTCGACCAGCTGTCCCCATGACCTGGCCTCTCCCAGCTGTCCCCATGGCCTGGCCTCTCCCAACTGTCCCCATGACCTGGCCTCTCCCAACTGTCCCCATGGCCTCTCCCAACTGTCCCCATGGCCTGGCCTCTCCCAACTGTCCCCATGACCTGGCCTCTCCCAACTGTCCCCATGGCCTCTCCCAACTGTCCCCATGACCTGGCCTCTCCCAGCTGTCCCCATGGCCTGGCCTCGACCAGCTGTCCCCATGGCCTCTCCCAACTGTCCCCATGACCTGGCCTCTCCCAACTGTCCCCATGGCCTCTCCCAACTGTCCCCATGACCTGGCCTCTCCCAGCTGTCCCCATGGCCTGGCCTCTCCCAACTGTCCCCATGGCCTCTCCCAACTGTCCCCATGGCCTCTCCCAGCTGTCCCCATGGCCTGGCCTCTCCCAGCTGTCCCCATGGCCTCTCCCAGCTGTCCCCATGGCCTGGCCTCTCCCAACTGTCCCCATGGCCTGGCCTCTCCCAACTGTCCCCATGGCCTGGCCTCAACCAACTGTCCCCATGGCCTCTCCCAGCTGTCCCCATGGCCTGGCCTCCCTCAGCCACCCCCCAAATCTGTGGGGCAATGAGGAATGGATGGGGGCTGAAGAGGATGGATGGAAGGGGGGATGGATGGATGGAAGGACATAGACAGAAGGATGGGTACGTGGATGATGGATGGACAGAGGGATGGACGGACAGATGGATGGACAGGTGGATGGATGAACGCATGCATGTGTGAAGGGAGGAGGGGGTGGCTGGATGGTGGCACAGGTGGATGAATGCACCCATGGATGGGAGGATGGAGGGAGGGATGAAGGGTGGGTGGGTGGGTGGATGGAGGGATGGATCGATGGATGGAGGGATGGATGGATCGATGGATGGATCGATGGATGGATGGATGGAGGGATGGAGGGATGGATGGAGGGATGGATGGAGGGAGGGATGGAGGGATGGAGGGAGGGATCAATGGATGGAGGGATGGAGGGATGGATGGAGGGAGGGAGGGAGGGAGGGATGGAGGGATGGAGGGGTGGATGGAGGGATGGATGGATTGATGGATGGAGGGATGGATGGAGGGATGGATGGAGGGATGGAGGGAGGGAGGGAGGGAGGGAGGGAGGGAGGGATGGTTGGATGGATGGATGGATGGCGAATGGTGAGGTGAAAGCAGAAAGGCTGGGCTGGATATGGGGATGGAGGGCTGGGACAGACAGACGGGGGACAGAGGGACAGCACAGACCTCCTCAAGCCTCTGGTGGCGTTTCCTCAGCTGCTGCTCCAGGTCGGAGGGGGGTCCCCGCAGCTCCTCCCTCAGCTGCCTCAGCCGCCGGCTCTCCAGCACCCGCGGGAGCTCGGCCCTGTGCCGGGGCAGGATCCCCCTGCGGGGACGGACAGACGGACTTCAACGGGGCCACCCCCACCTGGCCTCCCAGCTGGGGACCATCCCGTCCCCACACCCCGGGTCCCATCCCTGCTCACCTGCTGTGGCTGAAGAGCAGCTCCTGGTGCAGCTCCCTGTGGCTCCGGGACTCCAGCACCGGGTTTGGCACCTTCCTGGGCTGGATGAGGCCCCGTGGCCATCACCCTCTGGAGGGGGTAGCGGGGATCAGCAGGGGATGGGGTCACCAGGGGGTGGGATCACCAAGTGATGGGATCACCAGGGGATGGGGTCACCATAGGGTGGGATCACCAAGTGATGGGATCACCAGGGGATGGGGTCACCATGGGATGGGGTCACCAAGTGATGGGATCACCAGGGGATGGGGTCACCATGGGATGGGGTCACCAGGGGATGGGGTCACCAGTGGGAGGGGGTCACCAGTGTGACAGGGTCACTGGGGATGGGGTCATTGGGGTATGGGGTCACCACGAGGGATGCGACAACCTGGGACAGAGTCACCAGGGGATGGTGTGACCCTGCCCGGCTCCCTCGCCTGGAGCCACATGCCAGCGCATGGCGAGATCCTGGACACCCGCCCCCCGTGTCCCCCAGCCCCTGTGTCCCCCAGCCCAGGGGTGTCACAGCCCGGGGTCCCTGCACACTGTCCTGCAGCACCTGGCACCCTCCAGGACCCTGGTGTCCAAGTGTCCCTTTCCCCAGGCCACACTATGGTCCCCATGTCCTCCCATCCTCCCTTGGGGTCCCCTTCACCCCTTGGGGTCCCCTTTCATCCCTTGGGGTCCCCATCATCCCTTGGGGTCCCCTTTATCCCTTGGGGTCCCCTTTCATCCCTTGGGGTCCCCATCATCCCTTGGGGTCCCCTTCACCCCTTGGGGTCCCCTTCACCCCTTGGGGTCCCCATCATCCCTTGGGGTCCCCTTTCATCCCTTGGGGTCCCCATCATCCCTTGGGGTCCCCTTCACCCCTTGGGGTCCCCTTCATCCCTTGGGGCCCCCATCATCCCTTGGGGTCCCCTTCACCCCTTGGGGTCCCCTTTCATCCCTTGGGGTCCCCATCATCCCTTGGGGTCCCCTTCACCCCTTGGGGTCCCCATCACCCCTTGGGGTCCCCTTTCATCCCTTGGGGTCCCCATCATCCCTTGGGGTCCCCTTCACCCCTTGGGGTCCCCTTTCATCCCTTGGGGTCCCCATCATCCCTTGGGGTCCCCTTTCATCCCTTGGGGTCCCCATCATCCCTTGGGGTCCCCTTCACCCCTTGGGGTCCCCTTTCATCCCTTGGGGTCCCCATCATCCCTTGGGGTCCCCTTCACCCCTTGGGGTCCCCATCATCCCTTGGGGTCCCCATCATCCCTTGGGGTCCCCTTCATCCCTTGGGGTCCCCTTTCATCCCTTGGGGTCCCCATCATCCCTTGGGGTCCCCTTCACCCCTTGGGGTCCCCTTCATCCCTTGGGGTCCCCATCATCCCTTGGGGTCCCCTTCACCCCTTGGGGTCCCCATCATCCCTTGGGGTCCCCTTCATCCCTTGGGGTCCCCTTTCATCCCTTGGGGTCCCCATCATCCCTTGGGGTCCCCTTCACCCCTTGGGGTCCCCTTCATCCCTTGGGGTCCCCATCATCCCTTGGGGTCCCCTTTCATCCCTTGGGGCCCCCTTTATCCCTTGGGGTCCCCTTCATCCCTTGGGGTCCCCTTCATCCCTTGGGGTCCCCTTTATCCCTTGGGGTCCCCTTCATCCCTTGGGGTCCCCTTTCATCCCTTGGGGCCCCCTTTATCCCTTGGGGTCCCCTTCATCCCTTGGGGTCCCCATCATCCCTTGGGGTCCCCTTCATCCCTTGGGGTCCTCATGATCCCCCCAGTCCCCACCACCCATTGGGTGCCCATCACCCCTCAGGTCCCCATTGTCCCTGGGGTCCCCGTCACTCCCGGGGTGTTCATCATCCCCAGGGTCCCCATTACTCCTTGAGGTCCCCATCGCCTCCAGGGTCCCCATTGTCCCTGGCATCTCTGTCACCCCTGGGGTCCCCAACGCCCAGAGGGTCCCCGTCACCCCAGGTCCCACAGGCCCGGCCCCGTGCCCCGGCGCCGGCAGCACCCACCCGGCACCGCGCTGCTCCTCGGGGCTTTGTCACCACCCTGGCAAAGGCAACGAGCGGGGGCAGAGAGGGGCACCCGGCGCATCCCTGGCTCTGGGTCCTCCCTGGGCTGGGGACACGGCAGGGGACAGCGCCAGGTCCCTGCTCGTCCCCCCCAGCACAGGAGGGGGGCACAGCCATGGGCTCTCCGGGGTGGGACATCCTCTGTCCATCCATCACCCCGCGGGGACCCGTCACCCCCCGGTGTCCCTCCCCGCTGGGAGCTCGGGGGCTGGCTGTGGTGGGTGGGTGCAAAGGAGAATGGAGATTCTCCATGTTAACTCTGGAACCTAAGGACGGCGAGGGGTCCCCCAGGCTGAATGCCAGGGGTGGCATGGGGACAGCCAGACGTTTGGCTCTGGGGCATCAACGTGGCACCCGGGGGACAGGCCTCGGGGGTGGCCCCTGTTGTCCCCTCCCGCCCCCAGCACAGGGGATGGGGGGGCCCAGCCGAGGGCCCAGGGGTGTCCCTGTGCCCCAGGCGTCCCGGCCAGCTGCCCACCACCCACCCTCTTGCTCCGCGACAGCCCCGTGTCCCCGCGGCCGGCGGTCCTTGTCACCACACCCCCGGGGGGCCAGGGGCGCAGGGACACCGGCCGGGTGCCGGGTCCACCGAGCCCAGCTGATGGCCCGCTGTGCTCCGCCGGTGACGGTGGCCGTGGCCCCGCTCCCATCGGCGAAAGCCATTAAGCCCCGGGATTAACCTCGACGGGGCCGAGGGGACGGTGACACGTGGCCTTCGCAGGGCTGGCGGCACCGCGCCCGCTGCCGCTGCTGGGGACACCAGTCCCACTGGGGGCACTGGCTCTGCTGGGGGCACTGGGGACACTGGGGGCACTGGTGGCACTGGGATCTGCTGGGGGCACTGGGGACACTGGGGGCACTGGGTCTGCTGGGGACACTGGGATCTGCTGGGGGCACTGGGGGCACTGGGTCTGCTGGGGGCACTGGTTCTGCTGGGGACATGGGACACTGGGGGCACTGGGATCTGCTGGGGGCACTGGGGGCACTGGGTCTGCTGGGGACACTGGGATCTGCTGGGGACACTGGTGGCACTGGGGGGCACTGGGTCTGCTGGGGGCACTGGGTCTGCTGGCAACACTGGTGGCACTGGGAGCACTGGGATCTGCTGGGGGCACTGGTGGCACTGGGATCTGCTGGGGGCACTGGGTCTGCTGGGGACACTGGGATCTGCTGGGGACACCTGGTGGCACTGGGATCTGCTTGGGACACTGGTGGCACTGGGTCTGCTGGGGCACTGGTTCTGCTGGGGACACGGGACACTGGTGGCACTGGATCTGCTGGGGGCACTGGTGGCACTGGGGGCACTGGGTCTGCTGGGGGCACTGGGTCTGCTGGCAACACTGGTGGCACTGGGAGCACTGGGATCTGCTGGGGGCACTGGTGGCACTGGGATCTGCTGGGGGCACTGGGTCTGCTGGGGACACTGGGATCTGCTGGGGGACACTGGTTGGCACTGGGATCTGCTTGGGACACTGGTGCACTGGGTCTGCTGGGGGCACTGGTTCTGCTGGGGGACACGGGACACTGGTGGCACTGGGATCTGCTGGGGGCACTGGTGGCACTGGGGGCACTGGGTCTGCTGGGGGCACTGGGTCTGCTGGCACACTGGTGGCACTGGGAGCACTGGGATCTGCTGGGGGCACTGGTGGCACTGGGATCTGCTGGGGGCACTGGGTCTGCTGGGGACACTGGGATCTGCTGGGGACACTGGTGGCACTGGGGGGCACTGGGTCTGCTGGGGGCACTGGGTCTGCTGGGGACACTGGGATCTGCTGGGGACACTGGTGGCACTGGGGGCACTGGTTCTGCTGGGGACACGGGACACTGGTGGCACTGGGATCTGCTGGGGGCACTGGTGGCACTGGGGGCACTGGGTCTGCTGGGGGGCACTGGGTCTGCTGGCAACACTGGTGGCACTGGGAGCACTGGATCTGCTTGGGACACTGGGAGCACTGGGTCTGCTGGGGGCACTGGGTCTGCTGGCAACATTGGTGGCACTGGGAGCACTGGGATCTGCTGGAGGCACTGGTGGCACTGGGATCTGCTGGGGACACTGGGGGCACTGGGTCTGCTGGGGGCACTGGGTCTGCTAGGGACATGGGACACTGGGGGCACTGGGATCTGCTGGGGACACTGGGGGCACTGGGTCTGCTGGGGACACTGGGATCTGCTGGGGGCACTGGTGGCACTGGGGGCACTGGGTCTGCTGGGGGCACTGGGTCTGCTGGCAACACTGGGATCTGCTGGGGGCACTGGTGGCACTGGGGGCACTGGGTCTGCTGGGGGCACTGGGTCTGCTGGGGGCACTGGTGGCACTGGGAGCACTGGGATCTGCTGGGGGCACTGGTGGCACTGGGATCTGCTGGGGACACTGGGGGCACTGGGTCTGCTGGGGACACTGGGATCTGCTGGAGGGCACTGGTGGCACTGGGATCTGCTGGGGACACTGGGGGCACTGGGTCTGCTGGGGACACGGGACACTGGTGGCACTGGGATCTGCTGGGGACACTGGTGGCACTGGGGGCACTGGGTCTGCTGGGGGCACTGGGTCTGCTGCAACACTGGTGGCACTGGGAGCACTGGATCTGCTGGGGGCACTGGTGGGCACTGGGATCTGCTGGGGGCACTGGTGGCACTGGTGGCACTGGATCTGCTGGGGGCACTGGGTCTGCTGGGGGACACTGGGATCTGCTGGGGACACTGGTGGCACTGGGATCTGCTTGGGACACTGGTGGCACTGGGTCTGCTGGGGGCACTGGTTCTGCTGGGGACACGGGACACTGGTGGCACTGGGATCTGCTGGGGGCACTGGTGGCACTGGGGGCACTGGGTCTGCTGGGGGCACTGGGTCTGCTGGCAACACTGGTGGCACTGGGAGCACTGGGATCTGCTGGGGGCACTGGTGGCACTGGGATCTGCTGGGGGCACTGGGTCTGCTGGGGACACTGGGATCTGCTGGGGACACTGGTGGCACTGGGATCTGCTTGGGACACTGGTGGCACTGGGTCTGCTGGGGGCACTGGTTCTGCTGGGGACACAGGACACTGGTGGCACTGGGATCTGCTGGGGGCACTGGGTGGCACTGGGGGCACTGGGTCTGCTGGGGGCACTGGGTCTGCTGGCAACACTGGTGGCACTGGGAGCACTGGGATCTGCTGGGGGCACTGGGTGGCACTGGGATCTGCTGGGGGCACTGGGTCTGC
Source organism: Pelecanus crispus (assembly GCF_030463565.1). Taxonomy (NCBI): domain Eukaryota; kingdom Metazoa; phylum Chordata; class Aves; order Pelecaniformes; family Pelecanidae; genus Pelecanus; species Pelecanus crispus. The sequence goes on along the minus strand of NC_134659.1, from coordinate 7,861,285 downwards.
TGGGGACACTGGGATCTGCTGGGGACACTGGTGGCACTGGGATCTGCTTGGGACACTGGGAGCACTGGGTCTGCTGGGGGCACTGGGTCTGCTGGCAACATTGGTGGCACTGGGAGCACTGGGATCTGCTGGAGGCACTGGTGGCACTGGGATCTGCTGGGGACACTGGGGGCACTGGGTCTGCTGGGGGCACTGGGTCTGCTAGGGACATGGGACACTGGGGGCACTGGGATCTGCTGGGGACACTGGGGGCACTGGGTCTGCTGGGGACACTGGGATCTGCTGGGGGCACTGGTGGCACTGGGGGCACTGGGTCTGCTGGGGGCACTGGGTCTGCTGGCAACACTGGGATCTGCTGGGGGCACTGGTGGCACTGGGGGCACTGGGTCTGCTGGGGGGCACTGGGTCTGCTGGGGGCACTGGTGGCACTGGGAGCACTGGGATCTGCTGGGGGCACTGGTGGCACTGGGATCTGCTGGGGACACTGGGGGCACTGGGTCTGCTGGGGACACTGGGATCTGCTGGAGGCACTGGTGGCACTGGGATCTGCTGGGGACACTGGGGGCACTGGGTCTGCTGGGGACACGGGACACTGGTGGCACTGGGATCTGCTGGGGACACTGGTGGCACTGGGGGCACTGGGTCTGCTGGGGGCACTGGGTCTGCTGGCAACACTGGTGGCACTGGGAGCACTGGGATCTGCTGGGGGCACTGGTGGCACTGGGATCTGCTGGGGGCACTGGTGGCACTGGTGGCACTGGGATCTGCTGGGGGCACTGGGTCTGCTGGGGACACTGGGATCTGCTGGGGACACTGGGGGCACTGGGATCTGGTTGGGACACTGGTGGCACTGGGTCTGCTGGGGGCACTGGTTCTGCTGGGGACACGGGACACTGGTGGCACTGGGATCTGCTGGGGGCACTGGTGGCACTGGGGGCACTGGGTCTGCTGGGGGCACTGGGTCTGCTGGCAACACTGGTGGCACTGGGAGCACTGGGATCTGCTGGGGGCACTGGTGGCACTGGGATCTGCTGGGGGCACTGGGTCTGCTGGGGACACTGGGATCTGCTGGGGACACTGGTGGCACTGGGATCTGCTTGGGACACTGGTGGCACTGGGTCTGCTGGGGGCACTGGTTCTGCTGGGGACACGGGACACTGGGGGCACTGGGATCTGCTGGGGGCACTGGTGGCACTGGGGGCACTGGGTCTGCTGGGGGCACTGGGTCTGCTGGCAACACTGGTGGCACTGGGAGCACTGGGATCTGCTGGGGGCACTGGTGGCACTGGGATCTGCTGGGGGCACTGGGTCTGCTGGGGACACTGGGATCTGCTGGAGGCACTGGTGGCACTGGGATCTGCTTGGGACACTGGGAGCACTGGGTCTGCTGGGGGCACTGGGTCTGCTGGCAACATTGGTGGCACTGGGAGCACTGGGATCTGCTGGAGGCACTGGTGGCACTGGGATCTGCTGGGGACACTGGGGGCACTGGGTCTGCTGGGGGCACTGGGTCTGCTAGGGACATGGGACACTGGGGGCACTGGGATCTGCTGGGGACACTGGGGGCACTGGGTCTGCTGGGGACACTGGGATCTGCTGGGGGCACTGGTGGCACTGGGGGCACTGGGTCTGCTGGGGGCACTGGGTCTGCTGGCAACACTGGGATCTGCTGGGGGCACTGGTGGCACTGGGGGCACTGGGTCTGCTGGGGGCACTGGGTCTGCTGGCAACACTGGTGGCACTGGGAGCACTGGGATCTGCTGGGGGCACTGGTGGCACTGGGATCTGCTGGGGACACTGGGGGCACTGGGTCTGCTGGGGACACTGGGATCTGCTGGAGGCACTGGTGGCACTGGGATCTGCTGGGGACACTGGGGGCACTGGGTCTGCTGGGGACACGGGACACTGGTGGCACTGGGATCTGCTGGGGACACTGGTGGCACTGGGGGCACTGGGTCTGCTGGGGGGCACTGGGTCTGCTGGCAACACTGGTGGCACTGGGAGCACTGGGATCTGCTGGGGGCACTGGTGGCACTGGGATCTGCTGGGGGCACTGGGTCTGCTGGGGACACTGGGATCTGCTGGAGGCACTGGTGGCACTGGGATCTGCTTGGGGACACTGGGAGCACTGGGGTCTGCTGGGGGCACTGGGTCTGCTGGCAACATTGGTGGCACTGGGAGCACTGGGATCTGCTGGAGGCACTGGTGGCACTGGGATCTGCTGGGGACACTGGGGGCACTGGGTCTGCTAGGGGACATGGGACACTGGGGGCACTGGGTCTGCTGGGGGCACTGGGATCTGCTGGGGGCACTGGTGGCACTGGGGGCACTGGGTCTGCTGGGGGCCCTGGGTCTGCTGGCAACACTGGGATCTGCTGGGGGCACTGGTGGCACTGGGGGCACTGGGTCTGGGGGCACTGGGTCTGCTGGGGGGCACTGGTGGCACTGGGAGCACTGGGGATCTGCTGGGGGCACTGGTGGCACTGGGATCTGCTGGGGACACTGGGGCACTGGGTCTGCTGGGGACACTGGGATCTGCTGGAGGCACTGGTGGCACTGGGATCTGCTGGGGACACTGGGGGCACTGGGTCTGCTGGGGACACGGGACACTGGTGGCACTGGGATCTGCTGGGGACACTGGTGGCACTGGGGGCACTGGGTCTGCTGGGGGCACTGGGGTCTGCTGGCAACACTGGTGGCACTGGGAGCACTGGGATCTGCTGGGGGCACTGGTGGCACTGGGATCTGCTGGGGGCACTGGTGGCACTGGGACCACTGGGATCTGCTGGGGGCACTGGGCCCGCTGGGGACATTGGGTCTGCTGGGGACACTGGTGCACTGGTGCCACTGGATTATGGGGGTTTTTGGGGGGGGCTGGGGGTTACTGGGGAAACTGGGTTGGGGACTGGTTGCACTGAGGATTATGGGGGGTGCTGGGAGATACTGGACGCCCTGGAGGTCATTTGGGAGACGGGGGGGGACTGGGATGGGGACGGGGCGGCACAGGGCCGTACTGGGGGACTGGGGATTACTGGAGGTACTGGGATACCGGGGCCACTGGGGGTTATGGGGGGCTGGCGGTTACTGGAGAGCTGGGATAGGGGCTGGGGGTTTTGGGGACACTGGGAGCTACTGGGGAACCTGGGGGGTTGTGGGGTGTCTGGGACGGGCACTGGGTGCACTGGGCAGTTACTGGGAGGACTGGGGGTTGCCGGGGGGCGGGGATGGGGCCTGGGCGCTCAGGGGCGAGCGCACCGGTGGCTCCCGGGGGCAAGGGGGCTGCTGGGGACAGGGCCACCCGGTACCCGCCGTTGCCCCCCCCCCCCCCAAAATAGGCGCTCGATTGAGGCCGGCTCCGTGTCCCCGCCCGGCGGCTCGGCGCGCGGCTGGCCGTGCCTGGCGCCATCGGCGCGCGACTGGCCGCGCCTACGCCTTCCGGTGTCGCGGTTGGCCGCGGAGGGGGGCGGGGCCCCCGCGCATGCGCGGCGCCGCCGGGCCGGGAGCGCCGGGGGGGGGGGGGGCCCGCCGCCGCCGCCGCCATGACCAACGGTGAGGGGCGGGGAGGGGTGAGCGGGCACCCAGGCGCGGGGCGCTGGGGGGGGCTGGGAGGCCTGGGTGCCCCTTTGGGGGGGCCGGGAGTCCTGGGTGTCTTTGGGGGGGGGGGGGGGCTGGGAGGCCTGGGTGCCCCTTTGGGGTGGCTGGGGGGCGGCGAGGGGGACCTGGGTGTCTTGGGGGGGGGCTGGGAGGCCTGGGTGCCCCTTTGGGGGGGCTGGGGGGCGGCGAGGGGGACCTGGGTGTCTTGGGGGGGGGCTGGGAGGCCTGGGTGCCCCTTTGGGGGGGGAGGCGGGGGTCCTGGGTGTCTTTGGGGGGGGGGGGCTGGGAGGCCCTGGGTGCCTCTTTGGGGGGGGCTGGGGAGCAGCAGGTGAAGGGGCTGGGAGGCCTGGGTGCTCCTTTTGGGGGGGGCTGGGAGGTCTGGGTGTCATTTGGGGGGGAGCTGGGGGCCTGGGTGTCTTTGGGGGGGGGGGCTGGGAGATCTGGGTGCCCCTTTGGGGGGGCTGGGGGGCGGGTGAGGGGGGCCTGGGTGTCTTTGGGGGGGGCTGGGAGGCCTGGGTGCCCCTTTGGGTGGGCCGGGGGTCCTGGTGTCTTTGGGGGGGGGGGCTGGGAGGTCTGGGTGCCCCTTTGGGGGGGCTGGGGGGCGGCGAGGGGGACCTGGGTGTCTTGGGGGGGGCTGGGAGGCCCTGGGCTGCCACTTTGGGGGGGGCTGGGGGGCGGAGAGGGGGGGTCTGGGTGTCTTTGGTGGGGGGGCTGGGAGGCCTGGGTGCCCCTTTGGGGGGGGAGGCGGGGCTCCTGGGTGTCTTTGGGGGGGGCTGGGAGGCCTGGGTGCCCCTTTGGGGGTGCGGGGGTCCTGGGTGTCTTTGGGGGGGGGGGGCTGGGAGGCCTGGGTGCCTCTTTGGGGGGGCTGGGGGAGCAGCAGGTGAGGGGGCTGGGAGGCCTGGGTGCCCCTTTGGGGGGGCTGGGGAGAGCAGGCAGGGGTTGGTGAAGGGGCTGGGAGGCCTGGGTGCCCCTTTGGGGGGGGAGGCGGGGCTCCTGGGTGTCTTTGGGGGGGGCTGGGAGGCCTGGGTGCCCCTTTGGGGGGGGAGGCGGGGCTCCTGGGTGCCTTTGATGGGGGGGCTGGGAGGCCTGGGTGCCCCTTTGGGGGGGAGGCGGGGGACCCTGGGTGTCTTTGGGGGGGGCTGGGAGGCCTGGGTGCCTCTTTGGGGGGGCTGGGGGAGCAGCAGGTGAGGGGGCTGGGAGGCCTGGGTGCCCCTTTGGGGGTGCTGGGGGGGGCGGCGAGGGGGACCTGGGTGTCTTGGGGGGGGGCTGGGAGGCCTGGGTGCCCCTTTGGGGGGGGCTGGGGGGCGGCGAGGGGGACCTGGGTGTCTTGGGGGGGGGGGCTGGGAGGCCTGGGTGCCCCTTTGGGGGGGCCGGGGGTCCTGGGTGTCTTTGGGGGGGGGGGGCTGGGAGGCCTGGGTGCCCCTTTGGGGGGGCTGGGGGGCGGCGAGGGGGACCTGGGGTGTCCTTTGGGGGGGGGCTGGGAGGCCTGGGTGCCCCTTTGGGGGTGCCGGGGGTCCTGGGTGTCTTTGGGGGGGGCTGGGAGGCCTGGGTGCCTCTTTGGGGGGGCTGGGGAGCAGCAGGTGAGGGGGCTGGGAGGCCTGGGTGCCCCTTTGGGGGGGCTGGGGGGGCGGCGAGGGGGGCCTGGGTGTCTTTGGGGGGGGGCTGGGAGGCCTGGGTGCCCCTTTGGGGGGGGGAGGCGGGGGGTCCTGGGTGTCTTTGGGGGGGGCTGGGAGGCCTGGGTGCCTCTTTGGGGGGGGCTGGGGAGCAGCAGGTGAAGGGGCTGGGAGGCCTGGGTGCTCCTTTGGGGGGGCTGGGGGGGCGGCGAGGGGGACCTGGGTGTCTTTGGGGGGAGGGGCTGGGGAGGCCTGGGTGCCCCTTTGGGGGGGCCGGGGGTCCTGGGTGTCTTTGGCGGGGGGGGGGCTGGGAGGCCTGGGTGCCTTTGATGGGGGGGCTGGGAGACCTGGGTGCCCCTTTGAGGGGGGCTGGGAGGTCTGGGTGCCCCCTTTTGGGGGGTGCTGGGAGTTCTGGGTCCTTTGGGGGGGGGGAGCTGGGGAGGTCTGGGGTGCCTTTGATGGGGGGGCTGGGAGGCCGGGGTGCCTTTGGGGGGGGGGCTGGGGGTGCCTGGGTGCCCCCTTTTGGGGGTGCTGGGAGTTCTGGGTCCTTTGGGGAGGGCTGGGAGTTCTGGGTCCTTTTGGGGGGGGAGCTGGGGAGGTCTGGGTGCCTTTGATGGGGGGGCTGGGAGACCTGGGTGCCCCTTTGAGGGGGGCTGGGGCGCCTGGGTGCCCCTTTTGGGGGTGCTGGGAGTTCTGGGTCCTTTGGGGGGGGGGAGGCTGAGACCACCTGGGTGCCTTTTGGGGGTGCTGGGAGTTCTGGTCCTTTGGGGGGGGAGCTGGGAGGTCTGGGTGCCTTTGATGGGGGGGCTGGGCTGGCCGGGGTGCCTTTGGGGGGCTAAAGCGGGGAGGGGGGTGCCCCGGGGTGCGCGGCGCGGCTCAGCGAGGCTCCCCGCAGTGTACTCGCTGGACGGGCTGCTGGTGTTCGGGCTGCTGCTGGTCTGCACCTGCGCCTACCTGCGGAAGGTGCCGCGCCTCAGGTCCTGGCTGCTCTCCGAGAAGCGCGGCGTCTGGGGCGTCTTCTACAAGGGTGAGGCGGGGGCGCAGGGGTGCGGGGATGGGGGACACGGGGGTCCAGGGTGGGGACATGGCTCCGGGACGGGGACACGGGGGTGCGGGACAGGGATGTGGGGCTCCGGGGTGGGGACGCAGGGTTCCAGGATGGGAACACGGGGGTCCGGGATGGGGACACAGGGCTCTGGGATGGGGACACGGGGGGTCCAGGATGGGGACGTGGGGGGTCTCGCCCCAGCACAGGGCTCCGGGTGGGGACGCAGGGCTCCGGGACGGGGACGCGGGGCTTGGGGACGGGGACACAGGGGTCTGGGATGGGGACACGGGGGTCCGGGATGGGGACACAGGGATCTCGCTCCAGCACAGGGCTCCGGGGTGGGGACGAGCGGGTCCGGGACGGGGATGCAGGGCTCCGGGACGGGGACGCGGGGCTTGGGGACGGGGACACAGGGGTCTGGGATGGGGACACGGGGGTCCGGGATGGGGATGTGGGGGTCTCGCCCCCAGCACAGGGCTCCAGGATGGGGATGTGGGGGTCCAGGATGGGGACGTGGCTCTGGGACCAGGGGCTCGGGGCTCTGGAATGGGGACGCGGGGCTCCGGGACAGGGACACGGGGCTCCGGGGTGGGGACACGGGTCTGGGATGGGGACAGGGGGGTCCAGGATGGGGACACGGGGCTCCGGGATGGGGGACACAGGGGTCTGGGATGGGGACACGGGGCTCCGGGATGGGGACACAGGGATCTCGCTCCAGCACAGGGCTCCGGGGTGGGGACGAGCGGGTCCGGGACGGGGACGCCGGGCTCCGGGACGGGGGACGCGGGGCTTGGGGACGGGGGACACAGGGGGTCTGGGATGGGGACACGGGGTCCGGGATGGGGACCGGGGGGCGTCTTCGGGCTGGGGACGTGGGGGGGCGACCCAGCACAGGGCTCCAGGATGGGGATGTGGGGGTCCAGGATGGGGACGTGGCTCTGGGACAGGGGCTCGGGGCTCTGGGATGGGGACGCGGGGCTCCGGGACAGGGACACGGGGCTCCAGGGTGGGGACACGGGTCTGGGATGGGGACAGGGGGGTCCAGGATGGGGACACGGGGCTCCAGGATGGGGACACAGGGGTCTGGGATGGGGCGGGACACGGGGCTCCGGGATGGGGACACAGGGATCTCCGCTCCAGCACCGGGCTCCGGGGTGGGGGACGAGCGGGTCTGGGACGGGGACGCAGGGCTTGGGGACGGGGACGCGGGGCTTGGGGACGGGGACACAGGGGTCTGGGATGGGGACACGGGGGTCCAGGATGGGGACGTGGGGGGTCTCGCCCCAGCACAGGGCTCCAGGATGGGGATGTGGGGGTCCAGGATGGGGACGTGGCTCTGGGACAGGGGGCTCGGGGCTCTGGGATGGGGACATGGGGGTGCAGGACAGGACACGGGGCTCCGGGACAGGGACACGGGGCTCCGGGGTGGGGACCATGGGTCTGGGATGGGGACAGGGGGGTCCAGGATGGGGACACGGGGCTCCGGGATGGAGACACAGGGATCTCGCTCCAGCACAGGGCTCCGGGGTGGGGACACGGGGGTCTGGGATGGGATGCGGGGGCTCGGGGATGGGGACAGGGGGGTCTCACCCCAGCACAGGGCTCCGGGATGGGGACACGGGGGGTCCAGGATGGGGACGAGCGGGTCCGGGATGGGGACCACAGGGATCTTGCTCCAGCACAGGGCTCCGGGATGGGGACATGGGGCTCCGGGATGGGGACGAGCGGGTCCGGGATGGGGACACAGGGATCTGGCTCCAGCACAGGGCTTCAGGATGGGGACACGGGGGTCTCGCCCCAGCACAGGGCTTCAGGATGGGGGACAGGGGGGTCCGGGATGGGGACATGGAGGTCTCGCCCCAGGATAGGGCTCCAGGATGGGGATGCGGGGCTCCGGGATGGGGACACAGGCGTCTCGCCCCAGCACACGGCTCTGGAATGGGGACACGGGGGTCCGGGATGGGGGTGCAGGGCTCTGGGATGGGGACACGGCGGTGCGGGATGGGGACGTGGGACTCCGGGGTTGGGACACAGGGGTCCAGGATGGGGGACAGGGGGGTCCAGGGTGGGGACACGGGGCTCCAGGATGGAGACACAGGGGTCTCGCTCCAGCACAGGGCTCCAGGATGGGGACGTGGGGCTCTGGAATGGGAACACAGGGATCCAGGATAGGTACACGGGGGTCTGGGATGGGGACGTGGCTCCGGGACAGGGGCTCGGGGCTCCGGGCCGGGGACCACGGGGGTGCTGGACAGGGACGCGGGGGCTCTGGGACAGGGACACGGGGCTCCGGGGTGGGGACACAGGGATCTCGCTCCAGCACAGGGCTCCGGGGTGGGGACACGGGGCTCCGGGATGGGGATGCGGGGCTCGAGGATGGGGACAGGGGGGGTCTCACCCCAGCACAGGGCTCCGGGGTGGGGACACGGGGGGTCCGGGATGGGGACGCGGGGGTCCGGGATGGGGACACAGGGATCTTGCTCCAGCACAGGGCTCCGGGATGGGGACACGGGGGGTCTCGCCCCAGCACAGGGCTTCAGGATGGGGACAGGGGGGGTCCAGGATGGGGACGAGCGGGTCCGGGATGGGGACATGGAGGTCTCGCCCCAGCACAGGGCTCCAGGATGGGGATGCGGGGCTCCGGGATGGGGACACAGGGGTCTCGCCCCAGCACATGGCTCTGGAATGGGGACACGGGGGGTCCGGGATGGGGACGTGGGGCTCCGGGATGGGAACACGGGGATCTCACCCCCAGCACAGGGCTCCGGGATGGGAACACAGAGGTCCAGGATGGGGACGTGGGGCTCTGGGACGGGAACAGAGGGGTCCAGGATAGGGGACACGGGGGTCCGGGATGGGGACGTGGGGGTCTCACCCCAGCACAGGGCTCCAGGATGGGGACGTGGGGGTCCTCGCCCCAGCACAGGGCTCCAGGATGGGGACACGGGGGGTCTGGGATGGGCACGAGCGGGTCCGGGATGGGGACACAGGGATCTTGCTCCAGCACAGGGCTCCGGGACAGGGGCACGGGGCTCTGGGACGGGGACCACGGGGGTGCGGGACAGGGGCGCAGGGCTCCGGGGGTGGGGGACACCAGGGGTCTGGGATGGGGACCACGGAGCTCCAGGCCAGGGACAGGGGGCTCCAGGATGGGGACGTGGGGGTCTCACCCCAGCACAGGGCTTCGAGGTGGGGACACGGGGCTCTGGGATGAAGACCCAGGGGTCCCGGATGGGGACGTGGGGCTCCGGGATGGGAACGGGGATCTCACCCCAGCACAGGGCTCCGGGATGGGGACACGGAGGTCCCAGGATGGGGACGTGGGGCTCTGGGACGGAACAGAGGGGTCCAGGATAGGGACACGGGGGTCCGGGATGGGGACGTGGCTCCGGGCCAGGGGCTCGGGGCTCCGGGACGGGGACACGGGGGTCCGGGATGGGGATGCGGGGCTCGAGGATGGGGACAGGGGGGTCTCGCCCCAGCACAGGGCTCCAGGATGGGGACGTGGGGGTCTCACCCCAGCACAGGGCTCCAGGATGGGGACGTGGGGGTCTCGCCCCAGCACAGGGCACCCTCCGCACCCGCCCCTGCTCACCCCGCTCTGCCCCGACCCCGCAGCTGCCGTCATCGGCACCCGGCTGCACGTGCCCGTGGCCGTCTCCTGCGTCCTCATGGCTTTCTACGTCCTGGTGGTGAAGTGACCCCGCGGGGACGCGCCAGGACCGGTGACGACGACCAGAGACCCCGGTACCGACCCCGAGCGCCCCGCCACCAGCCCGCACCCCGCCTGGGGCGGCCTTGGGGAGCCGCCATGGCCCGGCGCCCTGCTTAAACCCACCTCGTCCCCCCCCGGCGGGGCCGGGCAGCCATGGGTGCCGCCGGGCCCCCCTCGAGCCGTCGGAAGGGGAGTTGGGGGGCGTGCGGCGGGGCAGCGGGCGAGGGGCTCGGCGAGCGGACCCTCAGCGAGAGGCAAGATCCGGCCGTGCCCCCGGGACTGCGGGGACTGGGGGGGCCGGCAGCGGGCAGGGCCCTTCCTCGCCGCGGGGTTTCCCCCGCTCCCCGGGGAGCGCGGGGGTCCCTGGGGGTCCCTCGGCCGGGGTCTCCCCACTGTGGCTGCGGGGTTTGTAACCCCCCCGGTTTGTAACCGCTGGACCACGATGTGTAAATAAAGCGGGGGTTCCCCTGCGGGCAGCGCTGGCTCCCTCCCGGGGGGTCCTATGGGGCGAGGAGCTGCTGTGGGGCTGGCTCCTGTGGGGCTGGGGGTCCTGTGGGGTGAGGGGCCGCTGTGGGGCTGGCTGCTGTGTGGCGGGGGGTCCCATGGGGCAAGGGGCTGCCATGGGGCTGGCTGCTGTGGGGCGGGGAGTCCCATGGGGTGAGTGGCTGCTGTGGGGCTGGGGATCCTATGGGGCGAGGGGCCGCTGTGGGAGTGGCTGCTGTGGGGCTGGGGGTCCCATGGGGCGAGGGGCTGCTGTGGGGCTGGCTCCTGTGGGGCTGGGGGTCCTGTGGGGGTGAGGGGCTGCCCATGGGGCTGGCTGCTGTGGGGCTGGGGGTCCCATGGGGCAAGGGGCTGCTGTGGGGCTGGCTGCTGTGGGGCTGGGGGTCCCATGGGGCAAGGGGCTGCTGTGGGGCTGGCTGCTGTGGGGCTGGGGGGTCCTGTGGGGCTGGCTGCTGTGGGGCTGGGGGTCCCATGGGGCAAGGGGCTGCCGTGGGGCTGGCTGCTGTGGGGCAGGGGGTCCCATGGGGGTGAGCGGCTGCTGTGGGGCTGGGGATCCTATGGGGCGAGGGGCCGCTGTGGGGCTGGCTGCTGTGGGGCTGGGCATCCTATGGGGCGAGGGGCCGCTGTGGGAGTGGCTGCTGTGGGGCTGGGGGTCCCATGGGGCAAGGGTCTGCCATGGGGCTGGCTGCTGCGGGGCGGGGAGTCCCATGGGGTGAGTGGCTGCTGTGGGGCTGGGGATCCTATGGGGTGAGGGGCCGCTGTGGGGCTGGCTGCTGTGTGGGCGGGGGGGTCCCATGGGGCAAGGGGGCTGCCATGGGGCTGGCTGCTGTGGGGCGGGGAGTCCCATGGGGTGAGTGGCTGCTGTGGGGCTGGGGATCCTATGGGGCGAGGGGGCCGCTGTGGGAGTGGCTGCTGTGGGGCTGGGGGGTCCCATGGGGCAAGGGTCTGCCATGGGGCTGGCTGCTCGCGGGGCGGGGAGTCCCATGGGGTGAGTGGCTGCTGTGGGGCTGGGGATCCTATGGGGTGAGGGGCCGCTGTGGAGTGGCTGCTGTGGGGCGGGGGGGTCCCATGGGGCAAGGGGCTGCTGTGGGGCTGGCTGCCGTGGGGTGAGGGGCTGCCATGGGGCTGGCTGCTGCAGGGCGGGGGAGTCCCATGGGGCTGGCTGCTGTGGGGGCTGGGGGTCCTGTGGGGCAAGGGGCTGCTGTGGGGCTGGCTGCCGTGGGGTGAGGGGCTGCCATAGGTCTGGCTGCTGTGGGGCTGGGGGTCCCATGGGGCAAGGGGCTGCTGTGGGGCTGGCTGCTGTGGGGCTGGGGGTCCTGTGGGGCAAGGGGGCTGCTGTGGGGCTGGCTGCTGTGGGGCTGGGGGTCCCGTGGGGCAAGGGGCTGCTGTGGGGCTGGGGGGTCCCATGGGGGCAAGGGGCTGCTGTGGGGCTGGCTGCCGTGGGGTGAGGGGCTGCCATAGGTCTGGCTGCTGTGGGGGCTGGGGGTCCCATGGGCCAAGGGGGCTGCTGTGGGGGCTGGCTGCTGTGGGGCTGGGGGTCCTGTGGGGCAAGGGGCTGCTGTGGGGCTGGCTGCTGTGGGGCTGGGGGTCCCGTGGGGCAAGGGGCTGCTGTGGGGCTGGGGGTCCCATGGGGCAAGGGTCTGCTGTGGGGCTGGCTGCCGTCGGGTGAGGGGCTGCCATAGGTCTGGCTGCTGTGGGGCTGGGGGTCCCATGGGGCAAGGGGCTGCTGGTGGGGCTGGCTGCTGTGGGGCTGGGGGGTCCCATGGGGCAAGGGGCTGCTGTGGGGCTGGCTGGCTGTGGGGCTGGGGGGTCCCATGGGGCAAGGGGCTGCTGTGGGCTGGCTACTGTGGGGCTGGGGGTCCCATGGGGCAAGGGGCTGCTGTGGGGCTGGCTGCCGGGGGTGAGGGGCTGCCATAGGTCTGGCTGCTGTGGGGCTGGGGGTCCCATGGGGCAAGGGGCTGCTGTGGGGCTGGCTGCTGTGGGGCTGGGGGTCCCATGGGGCAAGGGGCTGCTGTGGGGCTGGCTGCTGTGGGGCTGGGGGTCCCATGGGGCAAGGGGCTGCTGTGGGGCTGGCTGCTGTGGGGCTGGGGGTCCCATGGGGCAAGGGGCTGCTGTGGGGCTGGCTGCCGTGGGGTGAGGGGCTGCCATAGGTCTGGCTGCTGTGGGGCTGGGGGGTCCCATGGGGCAAGGGGCTGCTGTGGGGCTGGCTGCTGTGGGGCTGGGGGTCCCCATGGGGCAAGGGGCTGCTGTGGGGCTGGCTGCTGTGGGGCTGGGGGTCCCATGGGGCAAGGGGCTGCTGTGGGGCCTGGCTGCTGTGGGGCTGGGGGGTCCCATGGGGCAAGGGGCTGCTGTGGGGCTGGCTGCTGTGGGGGCTGGGGGGTCCCGTGGGGCAAGGGGCCCGCTGTGGGGCTGGCTGCTCTGGGGTGGGGGGTCCCGAGGGGCGCGGGGGCCGTGCAGGGGTGAGCGTGCAAGGCGTGTGCACCACCTGCCTCTGCAGGGGAGGGGCGTGCGAGGCCCTGAGGTGTGCGGCGGTGCACGCGTGTGCGGCTGGGCACGCTCGCGTGCCCATGTGAGCACACACGGGGCGGGGAGGTGAGCGTGCAAAGCCAGGCTGCGTGCACACACGCGCACAGCACGAGCACGCGGGGCTGCTGTGTCCGTGTGCGCGCCACACGCTCCCGGGGCACAAGTGTGCAGGGGCGGGGGGGGTGTCCTGGGCACATGTGTGTGCATATATGTGTGTGTGTGTGCATATCTGTGCGTGCATATGTGCGTGTGTGTAAATGTGCGTGTCCATGTGTGCATATATGTGCGTGTGGTGT
>NC_134659.1:7768611-7847792 GCF_030463565.1 Pelecanus crispus | reverse complement strand
GCCCGGGATGCAGCGCGTGGCAGTGCAGGGATGCGATGCCCAGGATGCAGCGCCAGGGACGGGATGCCTGGGATGCAGCGCCAGGCAGTGCCAGGGACACAACGCATGGGATGCAATGCATGGGATGCGATGCATGGGATGCGATGCATGGGATGCGATGCCCGGGATGCAGTGCCCGGGATACAGTGCCTGGCAGTGCCAGGGATGCGACGCATGGGATGCAGCGCCAGGGACGGGATGCCTGGGATGCAGCGCCAGGCAGTGCCAGGGATGCGACGCATGGGATGCAGCGCCAGGGATGGGATGCCTGGCATGCAGCGCCAGGCAGTGCCCGGGATCCAGTGCCAGGGACACAACGCATGGGATGCAGTGCCAGGGACGCGATGCCCGGGATGCAGTGGCAGGCAGGGATGAGTGCCAGGGATGGGATGCCCGGGATGCAGTGGCAGGCAGTGCCAGGGACACAACGCATGGGATGCGATGCATGGGATGCGATGCCCGGGATGCAGTGCCCGGGATACAGTGCCTGGCAGTGCCAGGGATGCGACGCATGGAATGCAGCGCCAGGGACGGGATGCCTGGCATGCAGCGCCAGGCAGTGCCAGGGACACAACGCATGGGATGCGATGCATGGGATGCAGTGCCCGGGATACAGTGCCTGGCAGTGCCAGGGATGCGACGCATGGGATGCAGCGCCAGGGACGGGATGCCTGGGATGCAGCGCCAGGCAGTGCCAGGGATGCGACGCATGGGATGCAGCGCCAGGGACGGGATGCCTGGCATGCAGCGCCAGGCAGTGCCCGGGATCCAGTGCCAGGGACACAACGCATGGGATGCAGTGCCAGGGACACAATGCCCGGGATGCAGTGGCAGGCAGGGATGCAGTGCCAGGGATGGGATGCCCGGGATGCAGTGCAGGCAGTGCCAGTGGGGATGCAGTGCCAGGGATGGGATGCCCGGGATGCAGTGGCAGGCAGGGATGCAGTGCCAGGGACGGGATGCCCGGGATGCAGTGGCAGGCAGTGCCAGGGATGCAGTGCCAGGGACGGGATGCCTGGCATGCAGCGCCAGGCAGTGCCCGAGATGCGACGCATGGGATGCAGTGCCAGGGATGGGATACCCAGGATGCACCGCCAGGCATGCAGTGCCCAGGATGCAGTGCCCGGGATGCAGCGCCAGGGAGGCAGTGCTGGGGATGCAGTGCCTGGGATGCAGTGCCAGGCGGGCAGCAGGGATGTAGAGCATGGGATGCAGTGCCAGGCAGTGCCCAGGATGCAGTGCCAGGGATGCGATGCCCGGGATGTAGTGCCCGGCAGTGGCAGGGATGCAGTGGCAGGGATGCAGTGCCAGGGACGTGATGCCCAGGATGCAGTGCCCGGGATGCAGTGCCTGGGATGCAGTGCCAGGGACGCGATGCCCAGGATGCAGTGCCCAGGATGCAGTGCCTGGGATGCAGTGCCTGGCAGCAGCAGGGATGCAGTGCCCGGGATGCAGTGCCCGGGATGCAGTGCCCGGCAGTGGCAGGGATGCAGTGGCAGGGATGCAGTGCCTGGCAGCGGCACGGATGCAGTGCCCGGGATGCAGTGCCCGGCAGTGCCAGGGATGCAGTGCCAGGGATGCAGTGCCCGGGATGCAGTGCCCGGCAGCGGCAGGGATGCAGTGCCAGGGATGCAGTGCCCGGGGTGCAGTGCCCGGGGTGCAGTGCCTAGCAGCGGCAGGGATACAGTGCCTGGGATGCAGTGCCTGGGATGCAGTGCCAGGGATGCAGCGGCAGGGATGCAGCGGCAGGGATGCAGTGGCAGGGATGCAGTGCCGGGGATGCAGTGCCTGGGATGCAGTGCCCGGCAGTGGCAGGGATGCAGTGGCAGGGATACAGTGCCTGGGATGCAGTGCCCGGGGTGCAGTGCCAGGGATGCAGTGCCCGGGATGCAGTGCCTGGCAGTGCCCGGGACGCAGTGGCAGGGATGCAGTGCCCGGGCTGCAGTGCCAGGGATGCAGCGGCAGGATGCAGTGCCCGGGCAGCAGCAGGGATGCAGTGCCAGGGATGCAGTGCCCGGGATGCAGTGCCAGGGATGCAGCGGCAGGGATGCAGTGCCCGGCAGCGGCAGGGATGCAGTGCCGGGATGCAGTGCCCGGGATGCAGTGCCCGGGATGCAGTGCCAGGGATGCAGCGGCAGGATGCAGTGCCCGGGATGCAGTGCCAGGGATGCAGCGGCAGGGATGCAGTGCCCGGCAGCAGCAGGGATGCAGTGCCAGGGATGCAGTGCCCGGGCTGCAGTGCCCGGGCTGCAGCGCCCGGCAGCGGCAGGGACGCGACGCGTGGCACACGGCGCCAGGGACGCGATGCCCGGGACGCAACGCCGGGGATGCAGCGCCAGGCAGCGCCGGGGTTGCGATGCCCGGGAGGGAATGCCGGGAATGCCGTGCCGGGGCGCGGCGGGCGCGGTGCCCGTACCTGCCGAGAAGGTGAGCTGGACCTGCTCGCCCACGATCTCCAGCGCCACGAAGTCGTGCTTCTCGTTGAAGCGCCCGTTGTAGAGCAGGAGCCCGTCCCGCTCCTTGGTGGCAAACCTGGCGCTGGGGACGCGTGCCAGGCTCTGCCCGTCGCCCCCGGTCCCCCGCCGCGCCCCCCGAGCGCGCCCCGGCACCCCACGCCGTCCCCCGTCCCGTTGCTCCTGCCCGTGCCCATGGGGTGCAAGCACCCCCCGCCCCATTGCCCCCACTCTGTGCCCATGGGGCAGCCGGCACCCCACGCCCCGTCTGATGGCCATGGGGCACCCATCACCCCACACCCCATTGCCCCAGATGATGTCAACAGGGCACCCAGCACCCCACACTTCATCGCCCCAGGTGATGCCCATGGGCACCCAGCACCCCCCGCCCCAAATGATGCCCCAGGGCACCCATCACCCCACACCCCATTGCCCATGGGAAACCCGTCACCCCACGCCCCAAATGATGCCAGTGGGGCACCCATCACCCCACACCCCGAATGATGCCCCCAGGGCACCCATCACCCCACACCCCATTGCCCATGGGACACCCATAACCCACACCCCACACCCCGAATGATGCCAGTGGGGCACCCATCACCCCACACCCCATGACCACAGATGATGCCCCCGGCACACCCATGACCCCTCCCGGGGCACCCATCACCCCCCCTGGGGCACCCACGACCCCCCCGGGGCACCCACGACCCCCCCAGGGGACCCATCACCCCCCCGGGGCACCCATCACCCCCCCTGGGGCACCCACGACCCCCCCCGGGGCACCCACGACCCCTCCCGGGGCACCCACAACCCCCTCGCGGCACCATCACCCCCCCTGGGGCACCCACGACCCCCCCGGGGCACCCATCACCCCCCCTGGGGCACCCATCACCCCCCCCGGGGCACCCACGACCCCCCCAGGGCACCCGTCACCCCCCCCTGGGGCACCCACGACCCCCCCAGGGGACCCATCACCCCCCTGGGGCACCCACGACCCCCCCGGGGCACCCATCACCCCCCCTGGGGCACCCATCACCCCCCCCTGGGGCACCCACGACCCCCCCAGGGGACCCATCACCCCCCCCGGGGCACCCACGACCCCCCCGGGGCACCCATCACCCGCCCTGGGGCACCCACGACCCCCCCGGGGCACCCATCACCCCCCCCGGGGCACCCACGACCCCCCCGGGGCACCCATCACCCCCCCCGGGGCACCCATGACCCCTCCCGGGGCACCCATCACCCCCCCTGGGGCACCCACGACCCCCCCGGGGGAACCATCACCCCTCCCGGGGCACCCACGACCCCCCCCGGGCACCCATCACCCCCCCTGGGGCACCCATCACCCCCCCTGGGGCACCCACGACCCCCCCGGGGCACCCATCACCCCCCCTGGGGCACCCACGACCCCCCCGGGGCACCCATCACCCCACACCCCATGACCGCAGATGATGCCCCCGGCGCACCCATGACCCCTCCCGGGGCACCCATCACCCCCCTGGGGCACCCACGACCCCCCCGGGGCACCCATCACCCCTCCCGGGGCACCCACGACCCCCCCCGGGCACCCATCACCCCCCCTGGGGCACCCATCACCCCCCCCTGGGGCACCCACGACCCCCCGGGGCACCCATCACCCCCCCCTGGGGCACCCACGACCCCTCCCGGGGCACCCATCACCCCCCCTGGGGCACCCACGACCCCCCCGGGGCACCCATCACCCGCCCTGGGGCACCCCACGACCCCCCCGGGGGCACCCATCACCCCCCCCGGGGCACCCACGACCCCCCGGGGCACCATCACCCCCCCCCTGGGGCACCCACGACCCCCCCGGGGCAACCCATCACCCCACACCCCATGACCGCAGATGATGCCCCCGGCGCACCCATGACCCCTCCCGGGGCACCCATCACCCCCCCTGGGGCACCCATCACCCCCCCTGGGGCACCCACGACCCCCCCGGGGCACCCATCACCCCCCCCGGGGCACCCACGACCCCCCCGGGGCACCCATCACCCCCCCTGGGGCACCCACGACCCCCCCGGGGCACCCATCACCCCCCCTGGGGCACCCACGACCCCCCCGGGGCACCCATCACCCCACACCCCATGACCGCAGATGATGCCCCCGGCGCACCCATGACCCCTCCCGGGGCACCCATGACCCCCCCTGGGGCACCCATCACCCCCCCCTGGGGCACCCACGACCCCCCCGGGGCACCCATCACCCCCCCCTGGGGCACCCATCACCCCCCCTGGGGCACCCACGACCCCCCCGGGGCACCCATCACCCCCCCTGGGGCACCCACGACCCCCCCCAGGGCACCCATCACCCCCCCTGGGGCACCCACGAACCCCCCCGGGGCACCCATCACCCCCCCCGGGGCACCCATCACCCCCCCTGGGGCACCCACGACCCCCCTGGGGCACCCACGACCCCCCCAGGGACCCATCACCCCCCCTGGGGCACCCACGACCCCCCCGGGGCACCCATCACCCCCCCTGGGGCACCCACGACCCCCCCGGGGCACCCATCACCCCCCCCGGGGCTCACGTCAGGGCGAGGGTGAAGTGGAAGCGCTGGCGGAGGCCGCGGAAGGTGAGGAAGGAGCGCGGGGGGAAGCTGCGGGTGCTCATGGTGCAGAAGGGCTTCTCGTAGTGCCCGGGGGGGGCACTGGCAGCGGAACCCCCCCACCAGCAGGTTGAGGCAGGTGCCCCCGTTGCGGCAGACCCCCGGGGCGCAGCGGCCCCCCCGGGCGCTCAGCTCGCAGTGCTCCCCTGCGCGAGACCCAGCTGGCACCCGGCACCGCGCCCAGGGCGCCGGGCACCCCCGGGACCCCCAAAATGGGGGGGGGGGGGGGGAATGCCCCTCTCCCACCCCCCATCAGCTCCAGAGCGCCTTTATCCCCAGCTCCGTCGCCGCGGCAACCGCCTCCCGTCGCCATGGCAACCGAGTCAAAGCCCCCCCCCCCCCCCCCCCAGCATCCCCTCCCCCCAAAGCTGGCACCACCCCACCCGGCTGTCCCGTGGGTGGCTGCGGGTGCCAAGGGGTCCCCAGGGTGGGTGGGGGGGGTGTCCCCAGTGCCACCAGTCTCCGGTGACCATGGGGGGGGGGGTGGTCCCCCCCCAGGCCAGCCACGGTGTCCCCAGGGTGTCCCCACACCCCAGGGTGTCCCCCGGGGTGTCCCATGGGTGTCCCCAGGGCATCCCCAAACCCAGGGTGTCCCCCGGGATGTCCCCGGGTGTCCCATGGGTGTCCCCGCACCCCAGGGTGTCCCCAGGGCGTCCCCAGGGTGTCCACCAGGGCATCCCCGTACCCCAGGGTGTCCCATGGGTGTCGCCGGGGTGTCCCATGGGTGTCCCCAGGGCATCCCTGTACCCCAGGGTGACCCATGGGTGTCCCTGGGTGTCCCATGGGTGTCCCCACACCCCCAGGGTGTCCCCCGGGATGTCCCCATGGATGTCCCCAGGGCATCCCCATACCCCAGGGTGTCCCATGGGTGTCCCCGGGTGTCCCATGGGTGTCCCCGGGGCATCCCCATACCCCAGGGTGTCCCCCCCAATGTCCCATGGGTGTCCATGGGTGTCCCCAGGGCATCCCCATACCCCAGGGTGTCCCCCCCAATGTCCCATGGGTGTCCCATGGGTGTCCCCAGGGCATCCCCATACCCCAGGGTGTCCCCCCCAATGTCCCATGGGTGTCCCATGGGTGTCCCCAGGGCATCCCCGTACCCCAGGGTGTCCCCAGGGTGTCCCCAGGGCATCCCCGCACCCAGGGTGTCCCCAGGGTGTCCCCGGGTGTCCCATGGGTGTCCCCAGGGCATCCCCGCACCCCAGGGTGTCCCCAGGGTGTCCCCGGGTGTCCCATGGGTGTCCCCGGGGTGTCCCATGGGTGTCCCCAGGGCATCCCCATACCCCAGGGTGTCCCCCGGGATGTCCCCCGGGTTGTCCATGGGTGTCCCCGCACCCCAAGGTGTCCCCAGGGCATCCCCATACCCCAGGGTGTCCCATGGGTGTCCCCGGGGTGTCCCATGGGTGTCCCCAGGGCATCCCTGTACCCCAGGGTGACCCATGGGTGTCCCTGGGTGTCCCATGGGTGTCCCCGGGGTGTCCCATGGGTGTCCCCAGGGCATCCCCATACCCCAGGGTGTCCCCCGGGATGTCCCATGGGTGTCCCATGGGTGTCCCCAGGGCATCCCCATACCCCAGGGTGTCCCCAGGGTTGTCCCCAGGGCATCCCCGCACCCCAGGGTGTCCTACGGGTGTCCCCGGGTGTCCCATGGGTGTCCCCAGGGCATCCCCCATACCCCAGGGTGTCCCCCGGGATGTCCCATGGGTGTCCCATGGGTGCCCCCCGCACCCCAGGGTGTCCCCAGGGTGTCCCCCAGGGCATCCCTGCACCCCAGGGTGACCCATGGGTGTCCCCAGGGTGTCCCATGGGTGTCCCCAGGGCATCCCCATACCCCAGGGTGTCCCCCCCAATGTCCCATGGGTTGTCCCATGGGTGTCCCCAGGGCATCCCCGTACCCCAGGGTGTCCCCAGGGTGTCCCCAGGGCATCCCCGCACCCCAGGGTGTCCCCGGGTGTCCCATGGGTGTCCCCGGGGTGTCCCATGGGTGTCCCCAGGGCATCCCCATACCCCAGGGTGTCCCCCGGGATGTCCCCGGGTGTCCCATGGGTGTCCCCGCACCCCAAGGTGTCCCCAGGGCATCCCCATACCCCAGGGTGTCCCATGGGTGTCCCCGGGGTGTCCCATGGGTGTCCCAGGGCATCCCCATAACCCCAGGGTGTCCCCAGGGTGTCCCCAGGGCATCCCCGCACCCCAGGGTGTCCTACGGGTGTCCCCGGGTGTCCCATGGGTGTCCCCAGGGCATCCCCATACCCCAGGTGTCCCCCGGGATGTCCCATGGGTGTCCCATGGGTGCCACCCGCACCCCAGGGTGTCCCCAGGGTGTCCCCAGGGCATCCCTGCACCCCAGGGTGACCCATGGGTGTCCCCAGGGTGTCCCATGGGTGTCCCCAGGGCATCCCCACACCCCAGGGTGTCCCCCGGGATGTCCCATGGGTGTCCCATGGGTGTCCCCGCACCCCGGGTGTCCCCGGGGTGTCCCCAGGTGTCCCCCGGGCTCTGCCCCCACCAGTGTCCCCGTCCCTGCCAGGGACCCCCGCTGCGGTGGAGGGACAGAGGGGCCGGGCCGGGGCCCGGCCATGGAGGTGATGGGGGGACAGGGGGGGACGGGGGGGACACGGGAGGGGGTGGGGGGGGGGAATCGGCAGGGCGGGGCAGCGGGAGAGGGCAGGAGGAGGGAGGAAGGTGGAGAGATGGAGGAGGAGGAGGATGAAGGTGTTGGAGACCAAGGGGAGGACGGAGGGAGGCGGGGGGGGACGGCCGATGGGGGCGGCTGACGGGGGCTGAAGGGCAGCGCGATGACGGGATGAGCAGGACGGACGGCGGAGGGACAGACGGGGAAGGGTGATGAGGAGTGGGATGAAGGAGGGCGGAGGGGGGGCGGGAGGCGGAAGGTGGGGAGCTGAGGACGGGGCGGATGGCGGAGGGCGGGGGGAGCGGGGGAAGATGGTGAGGGATGGAGAGCCGAGGGGACGGAGGAAGGGACGGGGACGGACGGCGGAGGGACCGTGGGGACGGACGGCGGGGACAGGTTACAGAGGATGGAGGGCTGCAGGGGCGCGGATGGAGGGACGGGGGGACGGATGATGGAGGGACGGGGGGATGGGTGACGGAGGGACGGCGGGGGATGGGTGATGGAGGGACGGGGGGACGGATGATGGAGGGACAGCGGGGATGGATGATGGAGGGACGGTGGGGATGGATGACGGAGGGACAGCGGGGATGGGTGACGGAGGGACGGCGGGGACGGATGATGGAGGGACGGCGGGGATGGATGATGGAGGGGACAGCGGGGATGGATGATGGAGGGACAGCGGGGATGGATGATGGAGGGACGGGGGGGATGGGTGACGGAGGGACGGTGGGGATGGATGATGGAGGGACAGCGGGGATGGATGATGGAGGGACAGTGGGGATGGATGATGGAGGGACGGTGGGGACGGATGATGGAGGGATGGGGGGATGGATGATGAGGGGACAGGGGGGATGGGTGACGGAGGGGACGGGGGGACGGATGATGGAGGGACAGGGGGGATGGATGATGGAGGGACGGCGGGGATGGATGATGGAGGGACAGCGGGGACGGATGATGGAGGGACAGCGGGGATGGATGATGGAGGGACGGGGGGACGGATGATGGAGGGACGGTGGGGACGGGTGATGGAGGGACAGCAGGGATGGATGATGGAGGGACGGTGGGGTCGGGGTGATGGAGGGACAGCGGGGATGGATGATGGAGGGACGGTGGGGATGGGGTGATGGAGGGACAGCGGGGATGGATGATGGAGGGACGGTGGGGATGGGTGATGGAGGGACAGCGGGGATGGATGATGGAGGGATGGTGGGGATGGGTGATGGAGGGATGGTGGGGACGGATGATGGAGGGATGGTGGGGATGGATGATGGAGGGACGGCGGGGATGGATGATGGAGGGACGGCAGGGATGGATGATGGAAGGACGGTGGGGACGGGTGATGGAGGGACAGCTGGGACGGATGATGGAGGGACAGCGGGGATGGATGACGGAGGGACGGGGGGGATGGGTGACGGAGGGACAAGGGGATGGATGATGGAGGGACAGCGGGGATGGATGATGGGAGGGACGGCGTGGGACGGATGATGGAGGGACGGCGGGGACGGATGATGGAGGGACGGCGGGGACGGATGATGGAGGGACAGCGGGGACGGATGATGAAGGGACAGCGGGGACGGATGATGGAGGGACAGCGGGGACGGATGATGGAGGGACAGCGGGGATGGATGACAGAGGGACAGCGGGGACGGATGACGGAGGGACAGCGGGGACGGATGATGGAGGGATGGTGGGGATGGGTGACGGAGGGACGGCGGGGATGGATGATGGAGGGACGGCGGGGATGGATGATGGAGGGACAGGGGGGACGGATGATGGAGGGACGGGGGGATGGGTGATGGAGGGACAGGGGGATGGGTGACGGAGGGACGGTGGGGATGGGTGATGGAGGGACGGGGGGATGGGTGACGGAGGGACGGTGGGGACGGGTGACGGAGGGACAGCGGGGATGGATGATGGAGGGACGGTGGGGATGGGTGATGGAGGGATGGTGGGGACGGATGATGGAGGGATGGTGGGGATGGATGATGGAGGGACGGCGGGGATGGATGATGGAGGGACGGCAGGGATGGATGATGGAAGGACGGTGGGGACGGGTGATGGAGGGACAGCTGGGACGGATGATGGAGGGACAGCGGGGATGGATGACGGAGGGACAGTGGGGATGGATGATGGAGGGACAGGGGGGATGGATGATGGAGGGACAGGGGGGATGGATGATGGAGGGACGGTGGGGATGGATGACAGAGGGACAGCCGAGCAGCGGCGCAGTTGAAGGGGAGCTGGTTGAAGGGATGGACGCCGAGGCTGGGTTGAGGTCGGACACCCGGAGGAAGGGACGGATGGATCGCGGAGCGCTGAAGCGGAGCCGGGTGAAGGGATGGCAGGGATGGACGCCAAGGGGCCGGGGTCAGCGCTGGAGGGGACGGGGAGGAGGTGACAGCAGGGACGGCTGCGGGAGGGGCCGGGCTCTAACCGGTGAAATCCTCGTGGCACTCGCAGGTGTAGCCGCCCTCGCGGCTCCGGCACCGCCCGTTGCTGCCGCAGGGGCTGGAGTAACAGAGGTCGATCTCCGTCTCGCAGTAGTCGCCGGTGAAGCCGGGCGGGCAGCGGCAGCGCAGGCCAGTGACGGGACGGATGGGGCGGAAGAGGATGGTGTCGGAAGCGAGGAAGGGCGCCGAGCTGTCGAACTGGAGGACGGAGACGCAGCGCATGTAGTTCTCGCAGGGCTCGCGCAGGCAGATGTTGTCGTCGAAGGGCAGGACCCGCTGGGCCGAGATGGCGGCCAGCAGCGAGCGGTTGAGGTAGAGCCGCTCCTGCAGCTCCTCGGAGGAGAAGAAGCGGGCGCCGTGCCCCGAGGCGGGCAGCAGCACCGAGAGGCTGACGTTGAGGATGCGGGCGGGTCCCCACGTCCGTGTCCGTCTGGATGTTGAAGAGGACGACGCGGTGGCGGGGGGTGGCCAGGACGGCGGCCACCCCCTCCAGGAAGCGGCTGAGCAGCGGGGAGAGGAACCGCTCCTGGGACATGTCGGCCAAGCGCAGCGTGATGCTGTTGCTCAGCATCTCGTCCGTGATCACCGTCACCCGCAGCGTGCACTGGGCCGTCGCGCTGTGGACCCCGTCTGCGGGTGGGGGGGAATGGGGGGGTCAGTGACAGCACCGGCCACCGCGGGATGGGGACGGTGGTGGTGATGGGGCACCCATCCTGCTTGGCCACGTGGGATGGGGACGGTGGTGGTGATGGGGCACCCATCCTGCTTGGCCACGTGGGATGGGGACGGTGGTGGTGATGGGGCACCCATCCTGCTTGGCCACGTGGGATGGGGACGGTGGTGGTGACGGGGCACCCATCCCGCTTGGCCACGTGGGATGGGGACGGTGGTGGTGACGGGGCACCCATCCTGCTTGGCCACGTGGGATGGGGACGGTGGTGGTGACGGGGCACCCATCCTGCTTGGCCACGTGGGATGGGGACGGTGGTGGTGACGGGGCACCCATCCCGCTTGGCCACGTGGGATGGGGACGGTGGTGGTGACGGGGCACCCATCCTGCTTGGCCACGTGGGATGGGGACGGTGGTGGTGATGGGGCACCCATCCTGCTTGGCCACGTGGGATGGGGACGGTGGTGGTGACGGGGCACCCATCCTGCCGTGGGATGGGGACGGTGGTGGTGACGGGGCACCCATCCTGCTTGGCCATGTGGGATGGGGACGGTGGTGGTGACGGGGCACCCATCCTGCCGTGGGATGGGGACGGTGGTGGTGACGGGGCACCCATCCTGCTTGGCCACGTGGGATGGGGACGGTGGTGGTGACGGGGCACCCATCCCGCTTGGCCACGTGGGATGGGGACGGTGGTGGTGACGGGGCACCCATCCTGCTTGGCCACGTGGGATGGGGACGGTGGTGGTGACGGGGCACCCATCCTGCTTGGCCACGTGGGATGGGGACGGTGGTGGTGACGGGGCACCCATCCTGCTTGGCCACGTGGGATGGGGACGGTGGTGGTGACGGGGCACCCATCCTGCTTGGCCACGTGGGATGGGGACGGTGGTGGTGACGGGGCACCCATCCTGCTTGGCCATGTGGGATGGGGACGGTGGTGGTGACGGGGCACCCATCCTGCTTGGCCACGTGGGATGGGGACGGTGGTGGTGACGGGGCACCCATCCTGCTTGGCCACGTGGGATGGGGACGGTGGTGGTGACGGGGCACCCATCCTGCCGTGGGATGGGGACAGTGGTGGTGACGGGGCACCCATCCTGCTTGGCCATGTGGGATGGGGACGGTGGTGGTGACGGGGCACCCATCCTGCCGTGGGATGGGGACGGTGGTGGTGACGGGGCACCCATCCTGCTTGGCCATGTGGGATGGGGACGGTGGTGGTGACGGGGCACCCATCCTGCTTGGCCACGTGGGATGGGGACGGTGGTGGTGACGGGGCACCCATCCTGCTTGGCCATGTGGGATGGGGACGGTGGTGGTGACGGGGCACCCATCCTGCTTGGCCACGTGGGATGGGGACGGTGGTGGTGACGGGGCACCCATCCTGCTTGGCCACGTGGGATGGGGACGGTGGTGGTGACAGGGCACCCATCCCGCTTGGCCACGTGGGATGGGGACGGTGGTGGTGACGGGGCACCCATCCTGCTTGGCCACGTGGGATGGGGACGGTGGTGGTGATGGGGCACCCATCTTGCTTGGCCACGTGGGATGGGGACGGTGGTGGTGATGGGGCACCCATCCTGCTTGGCCATGTGGGATGGGGACGGTGGTGGTGATGGGGCACCCATCCCGCTTGGCCATGTGGGATGGGGACGGTGGTGGTGACGGGGCACTCATCCCATGTGGCCACCGCAGGATGGGGACAGTGGGATGGGGCACCCATCCTGCTTGGCCACCATGGGATGGTGATGGTGGGATGGGGACAGTGCTGGCAACAGGGTGCCTGACCTTCTTGACCACAGCGGGATAGGGACAGTGGTGGTGATGGGGCACCCATCCCGCTTGGCCACTTGGGATGGGGATGGTGACAGTGACAGGGCACCCATCCTGCTCGGTGACCACGGGATGGAGATGGTGGGATGGGGCACCCATCCTGCTTGGCCACCATGGGATGGGGATGGTGGGATGGGGCACCCATCCCACTTGGCCACTGTGCGATGGTGACGGTGGGATGGGGATGGTGCTGGCAACGGGTGCCTGACCTTCTTGGCCACCATGGGATGGGGACGGTGGTGGTGATGGGGGACCCATCCCGCTTGGCCACCATGGGATGGAGATGGTGGGATGGGGCACCCATCCTGCTTGGCCACCATGGGATGGAGATGGTGGGATGGGGCACCCATCCTGCTTGGCCACCATGGGGATGGTGGGATGGGGACAGTGCTGGCAACAGGGTGCCTGACCTTCTTGGCCACCGTGGGATGGGGAGAGCGGGATGGGGCACCCATCCTGCTTGGCCACCACGGGATGGGGTCGGTGCTGGCGACGGGGTGCCTGACCTTGGCCACCGCGAACGGGGACAGCGCTGGCTATGGGGCACCCGTCCCGCTTGGCCACCATGGGATGGGGACAGCAGGATGAGGCTGGTGCCAGCTATGGGGCTGGCGCTGGTTATGGGGCACCCACCCCCCCCTCGGCCGCTGTGGAACGGGGACGGCGCTGGCTGGGGGGTGCCCGCCCCGCTGGGCCAGCACAGGATGTGGACGCTGGCCACGGGGCACCGCCCCGCTCGGCCACCGCAGACGGGGACGGTGCTGGCCATGGGGCACTGCCCTGACACGCGGCAGCGCCGTGGGGCAGGGAGGGGGCCAAGGCTCTGCCCGGCACTGGGGCACCCACCTTCCTCCTCCTCCTCCTCCTCCTCCCGGGCGGGACGAGGGGCAGCGGGATGCGGGACAGATGGAGAGCGGGCGTTGGGCGGACAGATGGACGGAGGGAGCGTGGGGACGGGCGGGGGGCAGGGAGAAGGGGGTGAGGCTGGGGGGGTGGCGGGGGGCCCGGGCTGCCCGGTGGCCCGTGGCCGGTGGCCGGGGGGGGTTGCCATGGCTGCGGCCGCGGGGGCCCAGTTATGGCCGGAGCCTTTGTTCCCCTGCCGGCTGCCCCCGCGCTGAGGGGGGGCACAGCCTGGGCACGGGGGGCTCCCTGCCCCCACCCTTTGTTGCCCTGGCCCCCCCCCCCCCCCTTTGTGCAGCTGGAGCAGGGACCCCAGCCCGGGGAGGGGAGGAGGCCTGGGGGGGCGCGGGGGGCGACGGGGGACACGTGGCTGGGGACAAGGGACGTCAGGACACGGCCCCGTGACTCAGTTTCCCTCCCTGCCCGGGGGCGGCCAAGGAGCCGCTCCCCCCACCCCGGGGTGACCCCTCCCGGCAGCACCCCCCGGCCCCCCCCCCCGGCCCAAACCACGCCGAGCACCGTCAGCACGCCCCCCCCTCGGCCCCTTCCTGCCAGTGACCCCCCCTCAAAGAGATGCTCTGGGTTTGGGGACCCCCCGATGGAGAGGCCAGGGTGCCAGGACCCCCCCCAAATACACACACCAGGCCCTGTCCACCCCCCACCCCCCCCCCAAATACAAGCATTGGGGTCTTCTGGAAACACATGGTTTGGGGTGCCAGGACCCCCCCCCCCCCCCAGATACTGCGCTGGACCCTGAGCCCCCGCCCCCAAATTCACCCATCGGGCCCCCCCCAAATGTACTCATAAAGGTACCAGCCCCCCCCACCCCAGGCTCTGCCCCCCCCAAATACACGCACAGGCCCTGCGCCCCCCCAAACCCACGCAGGGGGTCCTGCCCCCCCCCCCGCCGCACACAGCGAGGTGCCAGGACCCCCCCAAATACACACACGGGTCCTGCCCCCCCAAACCCCTGCTACAGCGTCCTGCCCCCCCCCCCAAAAAAAAACCCTGGGGTATTGTCCCCCCCCAGACACCCCAGGGCTGAGATTGGGGGTGGGGAAGGAAAAGGGGGTCCTGGGGACCCCGACTGCCTCCATCTGGGATGTCTGGGGTGCGGGGGGGGGGGGGGCACAACATCCCCATCACCCCCCCCCCCAGATCTGGAGGGTGGGGGCAGCCAAGCTGGGGAGCAGGGACCCCAAAACACCTCAGCTCCACACAGGAGCAAGGGGGGCACCCACAGGGGCTTCCCCAGCCCCAAACCTTGCCCACTCCCCCCAAGCCACCCCCCCCACCCCCCCCCCGCCCCGGGACGGGGGTCTTACCCGAGACGGAGACCCTCATGACGGCCTCCAGCGGGCGGTTGTTGTCCAGGGCGGGGCTGAGGCGCAGGTCCCCGCTGCGGGGGTCCAGCAGCACCAGGTTGAGCTCGTTCCCCTGCTCGAAGGCGTAGGTGAGGCTGTCGGAGACGTCGGGGTCGTGGGCCGGGATGCGGCCGATGACCCCCCCGGGGAAGCTGCCCGAGCGGTTGGTGATGTAGTTGTTGAAGAGGATCTCAAAGTTCTTGAGTTGGGGGCTGTTGTCGTTGGCGTCGCGAAGGCGGACGTGGACGGTGGCCCGGCTGACCAGGGGGGCCGAGGTGGCTTGGACCACCATGACGTACTCCGCCTTGGCCTCGTAGTCCAGGTCGGCCAAGGCGGTGAGCTCGCCAGAGAAGATATCCAGCTGGAAGACCTCGGGGATGTTGCCCTCCACGATCTGGTACATGATTTGGGCGTTGGTGCCCTCATCGGGGTCGGTGGCCGTGATCCGGGCCACCACCAGCCCGATGGGGCTGTTCTCCTCCACGAAGATGTCGAACTCGTCCCGTTCGAAGACGGGTGGGTTGTCGTTGACGTCCAGCACCGTCACTTGGATCTCCACCGGCGTCCGCTTCGCCGGGACCCCCTTGTCGACGGCGAACGCCCGCAGCGTGTAGAGCGGCACGTTCTCCCGGTCGAGGCGGCGCAAGGTGCGGACGATGCCCGAGGTGGACTCGATGATGAAGTCGCCGTCGCCATCGTCACCCCCTTGGAAGGTGTAGAAGACCCTGCCGTTGAGCCCCGAGTCGCGGTCGGTGGCGGAGACCTGGAGGACGCTGGTGAAGGCGGGCACGTCCTCGTAGACGGAGCCCTGGTAGGAGTCGCGGAGGAACTGGGGCGCGTTGTCGTTGACGTCGCTCACCAGGATCTCCAGGTAGGTGGTGTCGGACTTCTGCGGGATGCCGTTGTCACGCGCCGTGATGGCCAGGGTGTAGGACACCTGGTCCTCGTAGTCCAGCTCCATCTGGGTGGTGACGGCCCCCGTCTCGGCGGCGATGCGGAACTGGGGGATGCTGTCCTCCATCAGGTAGGTGATGCGGGCGTTCTCCCCCGTGTCCTCATCCGTGGCGCTGATGACCACCACCGTGGTGCCCACTGGCCGGTCCTCGTTGACGTTGACGGTGTAGTGGGAGCTCTGGAAGACGGGTCGGTGGGTGTTGGCGTCGGTGACGTTGATGACCACCTGGGCCGTGTCCTGGCGGGTGCCATCGGAGGCGGCGATGGTGAGGAGGTACTGCCTCTCCAGCTTGTAGTCCAGGGGCAGGGCGAGGGAGATGAGCCCACCGCCGCTCTGGCTGGTGATGGAGAAGCGGTTGCGGGTGTTGCCGCTGGAGATCTGGTAGGTGATGACGCTGTTGGCGTCGCGGTCGATGGCGGAGACGGTGAGGACGCTGGTGCCCACCGCCGCGTCCTCGTTCAGGCGGGCGCCGTACTCCCGCTGCGTGAACTCGGGGCTGTTGTCGTTGACGTCCAGGACGGTGATGCTGACGCTGGCCGAGGAGGCCATGGGGGGGTTGCCCTGGTCCTGCGCCTCCACCCCGAAGCTGTAGAAGTCCACCGCCTCCCGGTCCAGCTCGGAGGCCACCACGATCCACCCCGTGCTGTTGTTGATGGCGAAGGGGAAGCCGGCGCCGGCCTCCAGGAGGGTGTAGACCAGCCGGCCGTTGTCACCCGAATCGGCATCGATGGCTTGAACGTGGATGACGGAGTAACCCACCGGCACGTTCTCCAGCACGGTGGCCTGGAAGGGCGTGCTGACGAAGATGGGGGCGTTATCGTTGACGTCCAACACCTGGACGGTGACCAAGCCGCTGATGTTGGAGAGGGGCGGGCGACCACCGTCCTGCGCCCGGATCCGTAGGGTGAACTCCTTGCTGACCTCGTAGTCCAAGGGGCTGACCACGTCCAGCGCGCCCGTCTGCGCGTCGATGTAGAAGTGGCCGCGGGTGTTCCCGCTGACGATGCTGTAGTGCACCAGGGCGTTGCTGCCCTTGTCGCGGTCGGTGGCTGTCACCCGCAGCACGGCCGAGTTGGGCGCCACGTCCTCGGGGACCTGCGCCACGTAACGCTTCTCGCTGAACTGCGGCGTGTTGTCGTTGTCGTCCTCCACGGTGATGCGGACGGTGGCCGTGGCGCTGCGGGGTCCCGGCTCCTGGCCCTGATCCGCGGCCTCCACCAACAGCTCGAAGGCCTCCACCGCCTCGCGGTCCACGGGGCCGCGGGTGCGGATGACGCCCGAGCGGGGATCGATCTCAAAGACCTCGTTGGCGCCACCGGCATTGAGGAGACGGTAGAGGACGTTGGCGTTGGGACCGGCGTCGCCGTCCGTGGCTCGCACCGTCAGCACCTCGTAGCCCACCTCCAGGTTCTCCCGCACGCTCTCCCGGTACTCGGCCTGCTCGAAGGCCGGGTCGTGGTCGTTGGCGTCGCTCACCGTCACCGTCAACGTGGCCATGGCGCTGCGCCGGGGCGTCCCGTGGTCCGCCGCCGTCACCCGGAAGACGTGGGTGCTCTTGCTCTCGCGGTCCAGAGGGGCGGCGGTGGTGATGGCACCGGTGACGGGGTCCACGGCGAAGAGGGCGTCGGAGCGGCTGTCGAAGAGGGCGGCCATGGCGTAGCGCAGCCGGCCCGCCTCCCCCTCGTCGGGGTCCACCGCCGTCACCTGCGTCACCGGCGTCCCCGCCGGCCGGTTCTCCTCCACCGAGGCCTGGTAGCTGGAGGGCTGGAACTGCGGCGCCGTGTTGGGGCTGCGGCGCTGGCGGGAGCCGCTGCGGGTCACGGGGCTCCCGGTGGCCCCCGTGGTCAGGGGGTCCCCAACATCCCCGCTGCCCGTTGTCTCCCCGCTCCTCCTGCTGTCCCTGGGGACTTGCCCAGTGTCCCCATTATGTCCAGTATCCCCGGTGCTCCTGGGACTTTCCTGGTCCTCCTGGTGTTCCTGGGACTTTCCTGGTCCTCCTAGTGCTCCTGGGGACTTTCCTGGTGCTGCTGGTGTCCCTGGGGACTTTCCCAGTCTCCCCAGCGTGTCCGGTATCCCCGCTGCTCCTGCTCTTCCTGGGGATTTGGGTGCCCCCGGTGCCCACAGTGCGCCCAACACCCCCGGTGCTCATCGCGTCCCCGGTGCTCTGGGTGTCTGCAGGGGCGTTGGTGTCCCAGCGTGTCCAGTGTCCCCAGTGCTCCTGGCTCGGTGGTGACGCCGGTGTTCCCGGTGTCCCCGGTGCTCCTGGTGTCCGTGGGGACGCCGGTGTCCCTGGTGCTCCTGGTTTCTGTGAGGACGCCGGTGTTCCCGGTGGCCCTGGTGCTCCTGGTGTCTGTGAGGACGCCGGTGTTCCTGGTGGCCCAGTGCTCCTGGTGTCCGTGGGGATGCCGGTGTCCTGGTGCTCCTGGTGTCTGTGAGGACGCGGTGTTCCCGGTGGCCCTGGTGCTCCTGGTGTCTGTGAGGACGCCGGTGTTCCTGGTGGCCCAGTGCTCCCTGGTGTCCGTGGGGATGCCGGTGTCCCTGGTGCTCCTGGTGTCCGTGAGGACGCCGGTGTTCCCGGTGGCCCCGGTGCTCCTGGTGTCCGTGAGGACGCCGGTGTCCCCGGTGCCCCTGGTGTCCGTGAGGACGCCGGTGTTCCCGGTGGCCCCGGTGCTCCTGGTGTCCATGAGGATGCCGGTGTCCCCGGTGCCCCTGGTGTCCGTGAGGACGCCGGTGTTCCCGGTGGCCCCGGTGCTCCTGGTGTCCGTGAGGACGCCGGTGTTCCCGGTGGCCCCGGTGCTCCTGGTGTCTGTGAGGACGCCGGTGTTCCCGGTGGCCCCGGTGCTCCTGGTGTCTGTGAGGACGCCGGTGTTCCCGGTGGCCCCGGTGCTCCCGGTGTCCCCAGGGCCTTGGGTGCTCCCAGCGCATCCGGCGTCCCCGGTGCCTCCAGCATCCCCGGCGCTGCCGGTGCCTCCCTGGCCTCGGGCACGCTCGGGGCTCCTGCCGTCCCCGGTGCCTCCGGAGCCTCCGCCGCCGTTCCCGCTGGAAGCGCCGGTTCCCGCTGCGGTCCCAGCGCCATCCCCGCAGCCGCCCGCGGCCGGGGCGGGCCCGGCTCCGCCGCTGTCCCCGGTGCCGCCGGAGCTGCCGCTGTCCCCGGTGCCGCGGCGGGGCTGGAGCAGCGGCAGAGCAGCCGCGCCGGGCGGGCCGGTGCCGGTGCCGGTGCCGGTAACCGGTACCGGTGGCGATGCCGGTGGCGATGCCGGTGCCGGGTGGCGGGGGCGGGCGGCGGAGCTGGCCCTGCGCGGGCAGCGGCGGCAGCAGCAGCAGCAGCAGCAGCAGAGGCAGCAGCGGCAGCAGCGGCGAGCAGCGCGGCAGCCGGAGCGCGCCCCGCGGGCGGGCGGAGCGCCCATGGCGCGGTGCGGCCGCTGCCGCCGGTGCCCGCTGCGCCCCGCGCCGCCGCCTGCGCCCCTCCGCCGCCCCGCGCGCCCCGCCGGGGCGGGGCCCGCCGCTGCACCGACCCTGCGCCGCTCTTAAAGGAGCCGCCGCCCCCCCCCCGGCACCGGCCCCGCCCGCACGGGGGCAGCGGGGGCCCGGGAACGGCGTGGGGAGCGGGGGGGGGGGGGGGGGGGGCGCGGGGGATGCGCGGGGGCAGCGCGCACACACACGCGTGTAAACCGCGCACACGCACGCTGCAGGTGCGCGGGCACGCCGCGCGCGGGTTGGCACGCGCGCGCGCACGTTGCACGCGCGCGGGATGGCACACGCACGTCGCACGCGCACGGGTGGCACACGGCAGGCCGCACGCGCCCGAATCATACAGGCACGCGTGTTGCACGCACACAGGCACGCTGCACACGGACACGGCCCGAATCATACAGGCACGCGTGTTGCACGTACACAGGCACGCTGCACACGGACACGATACGCGCAGGCCCGCGGCGCGCACGCACACGTACGGCACACGCAGCACGCCGCACGCGCACAAATCATACAGGCACGCGTGTTGCACGTACACAGGCACGTTTACACGGACACGGCCCGAATCATACAGGCACGCGTGTTGCACGTACACAGGCACGCTGCACACGGACACGGCCCAAATCATACAGGCACGCGTGTTGCACGTACACAGGCACGCTGCACACGGACACGGCCCGAATCATACAGGCACGCGTGTTGCACGTACACAGGCACGCTGCACACGGACACGATACGCGCAGGCCCGCGGCGCACACGCGCACATACAGCATACGGCAGGCTGCACGCGCCCCAAATCATACAGGCACACGTGGTTGCACGCACACAGGCACGCTGCACACGGACACGGCCCGAATCATACAGGCACGCGTGTTGCACGTACACAGGCACGCTGCACACGGACACGGCCCGAATCATACAGGCACGCGTGTTGCACGTACACAGGCACGGTGCACACGGACACGATACGCGCAGGCCCGCGGCGCACACGCACACGTATGGCACACACAAGCACGCTGCACGCGCCCAAATCATACAGGCACGCGTGTTGCACGTACACAGGCACGTTTACACGGACACGGCCCGAATCATACAGGCACGCGTGTTGCACGTACACAGGCACGCTGCACACGGACACGGCCCAAATCATACAGGCACGCGTGTTGCACGTACACAGGCACGCTGCACACGGACACGGCCCGAATCATACAGGCACGCGTGTTGCACGTACACAGGCACGCTGCACACGGACACGATACGCGCAGGCCCGCGGCGCACACGCGCACATACAGCATACGGCAGGCTGCACGCGCCCAAATCATACAGGCACGCGTGTTGCACGTACACAGGCACGCTGCACACGGACACGATACGCGCAGGCCCGCGGCGCACACGCGCACATACGGCATACGGCAGGCTGCACGCGCCCAAATCATACAGGCACGCGTGTTGCACGTACACAGGCACGCTGCACACGGACACGATACGCGCAGGCCCGCGGCACACACGCACACGTACAGCACACGCAGCATGCTGCACGCGCCCAAATCATACAGGCACGCGTGTTGCACGTACACAGGCACGCTGCACACGGACACGATACGTGCAGGCCCGCTGTGCACATGCACGTCGCACAGGGCCGCAGCACACGCATTGCACACACGCACACGTATGGCACACACAAGCATGCTGCACGTGCACAAATCGCACACGCATGCATGTTGCACGTACACAGGCACGCTGCACACGGACACGATACGCGCAGGCACATTGCACAGAGGCACATCGCACACGCACATGTATGGCACAGAGACACACATTGCACACGCATGTATCACAGACGCACGCACATTGCACACGGACAAATTGCACACGCAGGCACCTTGCATGTACGCACTGCAACACATGCACACACAGTGCACATAGAGGCGATACACACAGGCACCTTGTACATACGCATGTTGCACACACGCATGTTGCAGACAGACACAGCACACACAGGCACGTTGCACACACGCATACGGCACACACGTGCACGCTGCACGCACGCAGAACGTGCACATGCACACACAGGGCCTGCACACGCTGTGAACGGACGCCCCGCGCGGCCTTCACGCAGGCAGCGCACACGATGCGCGTCCACGCGTGGCACACGCGTGACGCCCACCCCACGCTCCTCTCCCCCCGCGGCGCGGGGGTCCCCGCGGCCCACCCCGGCCCCGCGACGCCGCTGCGGGGGGCACCGCAGGCCTGGGCTGGCCCCGCCGCCCCAGCACTGGGAGGCACTGGGACAAACTGGGAGGCCGGGGGTGCACCCCCACGGGGGGCGGTGGGCGCAGCCGGCCTGGCACCCATGCCGGCAGCCGGCGCGGTGCCCATGGCGTGGGTGCCGGGCAGGACGGTGCAGCGCCAAGCCCGGGGGCCCCGGCAGCGGAACGGGTCGGACGGGTGCAAGGGGTGGGGGGGGGGGCCCCCCACAAGCCAGGGTGGGTGCTGGGGAGGCGCCCGGGGACCCCCCCGGCACCCGCCGAGGGCTCCGTGACTCACGGCCGCCTCTCCCCGCCCTGGCCGCCGGCCCCAGCACCCTTCAAAGGGGAGCGGGGCGCGGGCGAGCCCGCCCGGTGGTTGGGGCGCAGCGCTGGGGGGGGGGGGGGGGCCCCCCGGCACCCCGCCTTCCCTCCCCAGCACCCCCTGGGTGCAGCCGTGGGTTTCCCACGCGGGGGAGCAGGGGGGCTGACAGCCGGACCCCCCCCCCCCCCGCTTCCCTTGGGGAAACTGAGCGCTGCGGCCACCCCAGCGCCACGGGGGTCCGGGGCTGGCAGCTGGGCCCAAGCGCAGGGGGGGGCCCCCCCCGGCCCCCTTTTTGCATTACAAATGCGCTGCGGGGAGCGCGGCTTTGTCCCGCGCCATTGTGCGGGGCCGGCGGGGGCCCCCCGGGACGGGACAAGGGGGGGAAAGCGGCCCCCCACCCCGCCTGACCCCCCCCCCCCCCCCACAGCGGACACGCGGCTCGGCGCTGCTCGGCTTTATTGGATGGAGGGAGAGGACATTTTTGCGTCCCGGGGAAGGGGTCGGGGTGCGGGGGGCTCCCCGGCCCCGCTCGGGGAGGGAACGGGGGGCGCGGAGCCCCGATAGCGTCAGTCCTTCATCCCGCGGGACGCGGTGCGCCGCGCCGGGGCGGGGGGGCCAGGCGCTGAGCGGCGGCTCCCTGCCCCAGACGGGCCCCGAAGCGGAAGGCGATGGGCGCAGCCCCGGCCGGCGATGGAGGCAGGATGGTTCGGGGGGCCCCGGCGGTCCCTGGGGGGGTCCCGCTGGTCCCTGGGGGGGCTCCAAGCCTCAGGCGCTGTCGACGCCCATGTTCTGCATCCGCTCCTCCAGCACCCGCTCGCTTCCCCCGCCGGGCTTCTTCTTGCCCCCCTCCTGCTGCTTCTTGTGCTTCTTGGAGAGCTCCTGCTCGATGGGCGCCGGCTTCACGAACCGGATCAGCTCCCGCAGGTCTGGGCAGGGGGGAGAGCGGGCAGCGCGGCATCGCGTCCCCCCTCCACGGCTCCGCCGCCCCCCAGCCTGGAGCGGGGGAGACGCGGGGGGCACCGGGGAGGGAGATGAAGGGAGGGCGGCGGGCGTTACCTGGGGGCATGAAGTCTCGGAGCTTCTCGGGGACGCGGACGCCCTCCTCCGTCTGGTAGTTCTCCAGGATGGCGCAGATGGTGCGGGGTGGTGGCACACATCGTGGCGTTCAGCATGTGCACGAAACTCCACCTGCGGCGGGGACGCGGCGACGGAGGGGGGGGGTGACGCGGCGAAGGCGAGGAGGGGGGCGAGCGGGAACCCCCCTCCCCTCAGCCCCGGCCTCACCTTGTCCATCATCTTCTTCGTCTGCCCGTAGCGGATGCGCAGGGCGGCGCGCCTGGTAGTCGGTGCAGTTGGAGCAGGACACGAGCTCACGGAAAGCGCCGGAACCGGGGAACAGGCTTCCAGGTCCAGCTTCTTACTG
Organism: Pelecanus crispus; assembly: GCF_030463565.1. NCBI lineage: Eukaryota > Metazoa > Chordata > Aves > Pelecaniformes > Pelecanidae > Pelecanus > Pelecanus crispus. The sequence continues at coordinate 7,824,394 of NC_134659.1, read as the reverse complement.
GCAGCGTGGTTGAGGGAGCCTGGGAGACAGGGGTGCAGTGCTGAGCGGGGGGGTGCCGCTCACCCCCACCCCAAAACGCGCCGCGTCCCAGGGGACGGCAGCGTGAAGCTCCGAGGTGACTTCGGAAGGGCCGGGGGGTCTGCTCTGCGGCGGGGAGGCCGGGAAGGAGCGTTTAAACGGGATGATTTTCCTGGAGGGTTCCCAGGAGGAGCTGGGGACGCTCAAACCGTCCCTCTGGAAGGGGACAGTCGCGGCCAGCGCGCGGTGCCGGCGGACCCAGAGCAAAGCAGAGGGTCTCTGCAGGAAAGCAAACGTCCCCGTCCTCCGCGCCCGGGGCTGAGGCACCTCCTCTCCTTCGCCGGGTCTGGGACAGACGCAGCGGGGAAGGCGAGGCAGGGACAAAGCAAGCCGAGGAGCGAAGTGGGTCGGGGCCACGGTGCCCGCCGAGGCGCGGGCGGAGGGGGCTGGCGTCCACCGGGGCCAGCGCGGCACAGCGAGGCGGCCCCGGGGCCAGGCGGTGAGGAAGCCCCGGCCCCTACCCGAGACGATGTTGACGATGTGGTAGGGGATGCCCAGGGACTGGTAGAAATCCTCCGCCGTGGCAATCATTTCCTCAAACATCTCCCAGGACTTGTTGTCGTGGGGCGAGGCGTAGACGAACTGCTCGATCTGCAAAGCGAACGGGACCCCGCGTCGGCGCCGGTCCCCGACGCGGCCCCAGATTCCCGGCGGGAACGCCGCCCCGCTCCTCTCACCTTCTCAAACTGGTGGACGCGGAAGATGCCGCGGGTGTCGCGGCCGTGCGAGCCCACCTCCTGACGGAAGCAGGTCGACAGCCCCGCGTACTTGATGGGCAAATCCTCCGGTTTCAGCCACTCGTCGCGGTGCAGGGCGGCGATGGGCTGCTCCGAGGTGGCGATCAGGTACTTCTCGTCGATGGAGCTGTCGTCGGCCTTCTCGCTGCCTTTGCCGATCACCTGGGAGGGGACAAAAGCCACCGTCCCCCTTCCGCAGCTGCTCCCGCAGCTCGGGGGACGGCCGCTCCCCCTGCCCGCGCACGGGCGGGCAGCGAGGCTTTCGGGGCTGGTGCTCAGAGCGGGGACAGGACGGCTCGGGAAAGGGAGCGGCTGCCGGTCGCTGCTTGTTTGCCCTCCTTCAAAGGCCCCGACGGCCTCCCGCCAGCAAAGCTGGGGACGAGCCACCTGCCCCGTCACCGCATCGCTGTGACGACCGCCTCAGCGGGGACAGAGGCCGTGAAGATGGACCCCGGAGACAGGGAACGGAGAACAGCGGCCTCGCCGGGGCAGAGGGGATCTCGGCCGGCTCCCTCCCCGTGGGGGAAGCCGCGCCGGCGGTGGCTCGGTCGGAAAGCCGGTGCCCGGAGGGGACGGTGGGGTGCCAGGCGGCGAGACACGGAGAGCCGGCGGGCGTCGAGCCGCGCTCACCTTGTAGAGCTCCTCGTCGAACTGGCTGAGCTGGGCCACCTCCTGCATCACCTCCTTCCGCATGAAGAAGGGGGTGTAGACGGGAGTGTAGCCCCTGGCGCGGAGGCTCTGCAGGGCGTACTGGATCAGGGCCTGCTCCAGGAACACCAGGGGACCTGGGGACAAAGAGAAGCCACCGCCCGTCACACACCCGGCCCCTGCGCCGTCCCTTCTCGCTCAGCGGGTCCGGGAGCTCGCGGAGCCCACGCCAGCTCCAGGCTGCTCTGACTGCCAGGCTCAGCGTCACCCCCGGCTGCGGCAGGGACGCCGGAGGGTGCCCAGGCGCGGCGGCAGCACCACCAAGGCCAGGGTCCGGCCCACGCGACGAGGCGGCTCGGCCGTGGAGCCTCCCGTCGCTGCAGCGAGCTCAGCCCGGGGGTGGGAGAAGCCAGGACCCCCGTCCCAACTCATTTCCCTCAGCTCTCCCTCCGGCTCCGATCGTTTCCGTGCCCCCGTGGGGGTCTGGGCACCGTCAGGTGCCCCTAAGGACCTACCTTAAGGAAGTAGCCTCGGCTGCCCGCGACGACGGCCCCCTTCTCTCCCTCGTAACCATCCACCATCACCACCAGGTCCCACGTGGGAATACTTCTTCCTGCAGCTGCAGTCGCCCCAGACCCGCTCCACCTTGTTGTCCGCGTCCTGCGCAAAGACGGAGAGCAGCGGAGGGGGAGCCCATCACCTCGGCTCCGCGTTGTACCGGGCCCGGTTTGGGATCCCACACCGCAGAGCCTGGCACCCCCAGTCCCCATCCCGGCCGGTCACTCATTATGCGGCCACTTGGCAGCCGGCCCAGCCCGATTGTGTTCCCCCAGCAAAATATTCCTGCCGGATGAATGAAGGCAGTGGCGGGAGATCCCAGCCCCCCAGGCTGGAAGCGAGTTTCCCATGTATTCCCCCAACAATGGCCGTTGTCCAGCGTTGTCTGAGCTGCTCTTTGTCTGCTCCCGGCAGAAACGCTGTCTTGTCATGCAGATTTCATTCACCCGCCCGCCGATCCCGGGTTGGGGGGGACCTCCCCGCAGCGAGCCCCCCGCTCGCCGGCAGCTGTCCGGCTTTGATGAACCGCGGCGGCGGCCCCGAGCGCGCCCTCGTCCCTACCTCATCGTTGCTGATGGGCACCGAGGGGTGGAGGAGGTTCCCGATCTCCCGAAGGCTCTCAAAACGTTCTGCCTCCAGCCTCAGGCGCTCGGCGTCGCACTCGAGGATGGCTTCGTCGATGAGGAGACGGACTTTCTTGATCTGGGATACCTGCAGAGCCTGCGCAGGCAGCCGGGGTGAGGTGGGGAGCGAAGAAACCGCCGGGGAGAGGGGGCTGGCGGCCGAGCGCGCTTCATCACGGACCCTCGCCCGACCGACACGGCTTCTGGAGCGAAACCGCGGGCTGGACGCCTCAAACAACAGCCCCCCGAGGGGACAAAGGAGCGACATAAGTCAGGCTCTGAAAGGGCCCGAGCGAGCTCCAGCGTCACACGGCGCCCAGGCAGGGACGAGGGGGAGCAGTCGGCTCCCATGGCAGCAAAGCCGGCCAGCGCCACGCTCGTTGAACATCGCGGGTTAACGAACCGGGAAGGGGAACGGGCAGGGAGGGACTTGCAGAGGACACGTAAGGAGGCTGCTCAAGCCCCCCAGGGACGCGTAGGATGAGCCCTGTGCTGCTGAGCAGGCCGGGAGCTGCCACGGACCGAGGCTGAAACGGTCTCTCGCTAAAGAACGCCAAGCAAGAGCTGGCTCTTGCTGTGCGGGACGGGGGGGAAATAAGGATCCTCCTGGCAGGGGGTCCAGGCAGTGCCCCCTCGCCCGGCGCTGGGGTTTTGGGCACCTCACGCCCGCAAACTCGGGCAATTACAGGCGAAGCTCTGGACAAACTGGGTGGGCCAGGGCACCGTGCGGGGAGACGGGGGCAGACTCACCCCCAGGATGTCGGCCGTGAGCTCGTCAAGGTTCTGCGCGCTCTCCGGTACAGACTCGTCTGTCCCCACTGGCTCTTTTTTCTGCAGCGGAGGAAAAAGAAACCCCAGTGGGGTTAAAGAGTAAAGTTCCAGGGTAAAAATATCCCTCAGCGATGCGAGGGGAGAGGCCTGGAGAGCAGAGACCCGGGGGAGATGCCACCAGTTAGTAACGTCCCACCAGAGAATCGCTGTCAGGACCTCACCTTCATCTTGTCTCCGATCGTTTTGCTGCACAGGTTCTTCAGCTTGTTCAAGTTATCGGCACGAAACCTGCCTAGAAAGGAGAGGGGAGGGAGCCGTCAGCCCCTAGAAAGGAGAGGGGAGGGAGCCGTCAGCCAGCCGCGCGAGTGGGAGCGGGGCCGGGATCCCTGCCCGGCACCGAGAGGGGCCATGAAGCCTCCGGCGGGAGCAGGAGAGGGGACGGCAGCTCCGGGGACGCCCATCGCCACCGGCCCCGGCGTTTCGGGAGGGCAGGGAAGGGTTTGACCGTGTGACAGCACGGTGTGGGGCTGGCCGCGATGTGGGGCAGAGATGTGGGGAGCAGCGGGCTCCACGCAGGGGTGTCATTTCAAAACACCCCAAGTGACGCTGCACCGGGCCACGGAGACGAGCCCCAGCCCCAGCCGGACCCCCACGCCGGGCTGGGGCCACTGAGGCTGAGGGGACCCCGCGCTCCGGGGCCAGAGCAATGAAATGCGGGTTGTTCGATGAGGGGGCCGGGAGGTCCCCCTTGGTGACACCGGGGCTGGGAAGGCAGAGCCCAGGACACAGCCGTCCCCTCCTGGCAGGGCAGCCCAAATCAGAGACACACAGACGCCAGGGACGCGTCACCCCAACAAGGTGACTTCCCCACGCGCAGGCAGGATCGGACCCACGCGGCGAGGGCGGGGCGATGCAGAGCCAGGAAGCACAAAGGGTTAAGAGCCAGGGAACAGGGCACGGCAAACACGACCCTGGCAGCCTCCGGTGAACCCCAGGGCACCACCGGCAGACGCGGGATTGCATCAGCCGGCTGCTCGCCGCCGCATCCTGCCAGCCCTGCACCTTGTGGTTACGCGCCAGCGCACCCCTCCCCAGCACCCAGCACCGCCGGGACGGGCCGGAGCCCCGCGGGAGGGGGCCGGGGCGCAGCCCCACCGCCGGCCTGGAAAGCTGGCCGGTCCCGCGGGATGAAAGGCCCTCGGATAAAATTAAGGCAGCGATGACGGCACGGCCCGGAGCCAGGGGACGCGCCGGGCGTGATTAAGCAGGGCGGGCTCATTCACATCAAGGCAACGGGATTAAAAGCGTGTTTAAAGCTGCCTCTTTCATCCTGCGGCGAGGGGGACCGAGGCGCCCTGGGAACTGCGGGTTGCTGGGGCACCCACCCCTCCTCGCCTCCCACCACACCCTCCTCTGCACCCAGGTTCCCCAAAAACGGGGCTGGACGGCAGCTCCCGCTGCCCGACCTCCGCCCGGGCTGGGGGCGACGGGGGCAGCCGCCCCTGCCCCTCGCACCGAGCGGGCGCGGGTTTACCCCAATGTGTGGGGGTGGCACAATGCGGGACACCCCCCCCCCCGCCCCGGTCCAGATCCCGCAGCAGCGCAGGGAGCGGATCCCTGCGGATCCCCGGTGGGGCTGGATCACCAGTGGAGATCCACGTGCGGGCCAGGCCAAGGGGGAGCAGCACTGGGGAGCTGCCCCAGGCCTGGGAGGGGGAAAGGGGGGGGATGCAGCGGGAGAACCCCTCCCCAGCCCTAGGGAAGGGGGTGAGGGGGATCTGCCTAGGGACAGGCCCCCACAGGGATCCACCCAGAGCATCCCCCGGCCCCGGAGGGAAAAGATCCACGGAGGAGATGCCCCGGGGCTGGGGAGGGGGGTGGGAGGGACCCCCCGGGGCTGGGGAAGGGGGCGGGGGACCCCCCGGGGCTGGGGAGGGGGGCGGGGGGGACGCCCCGGGGCTGGGGAGGGGGGCGGGGGGGACCCCCCGGGGCTGGGGAGGGGGGCGGGGGACCCCCCGGGGCTGGGGAGGGGGGCGGGGGGGACCCCCCGGGGCTGGGGAAGGGGGTGGGGGGGACCCCCCGGGGCTGGGGAAGGGGGGTGGGGGGGGACCCCCCGGGGCTGGGGAAGGGGGCGGGGGGGACCCCCCGGGGCTGGGGAAGGGGGTGGGGGGGACCCCCGGGGTGGGGAGGGGGGGGCGGGGGGGGACCCCCCGGGGCTGGGGAAGGGGGGTGGGGGGGACCCCCCCGGGGCTGGGGAAGGGGGTGGGAGGGACCCCCGGGGCTGGGGAGGGGGGCGGGGACCCCCCGGGGCTGGGGAGGGGGGCGGGGGGGGACCCCCCGGGGCTGGGGAAGGGGGTGGGGGGGACCCCCCGGGGCTGGGGAAGGGGGTGGGGGGGACCCCCCGGGGCTGGGGAAGGGGGGCGGGGGGGGACCCCCCGGGGCTGGGGAAGGGGGTGGGGGGACCCCCCGGGGGTGGGGAGGGGGGCGGGGGGGACCCCCCGGGGCTGGGGAAGGGGGTGGGGGGGACCCCCCGGGGCTGGGAAGGGGGTGGGGGGGACCCCCCGGGGGTGGGGAGGGGGGCGGGGGGGACCCCCCGGGGCTGGGGAAGGGGGTGGGGGGGACCCCCCGGGGGTGGGGAGGGGGGGCGGGGGGGACCCCCCGGGGCTGGGGAAGGGGGTGGGGGGGACCCCCCCAAAGGTCACCCCGCCATGGTGAGGGGGCCTGGGGATCAATGTGGGGCCAGGCTCCTAGCGCTGCGGGGGTGGGAGGGAGGGACCCCTGAGGGATCCCCCGTCCCTGGGGGGGAGATGGGGGGCAGCACCCGGGGCCAGGCCGCCAGGCTGGGGGGGCTGAGAGGGGGTCCCCCACCCCGGGGGCGTGTAAAGGGGGGACACGGCCAGCCTGGGACAGAGGGTCCCCTCCGGGGGATGACAGGCCCTGCTGGGGGTCCCGCAGCCCCGGGGGGGGGTGTGCCAGGCCCCCTCGGCCCCCTCAGCCCCCCGCAGCCCGGGGGGTACCGGTACCAGCCCCCGGCCCGGCCCTGCGCCCCACGTACACCTCCGCCAGGCGCCGTCGGCCCGCACCAGCGCGTCCACCAGCGCCGGGTCCTTGAAGCGTTTGAGCTGCATGTCCCGCACCATGGCGGGGTCGCCGCCCTTGTCGGCGCGGAACAGGTCCAGGTCCAGCACCATGATGGCGGCGGCGGCTCCGGCTCCGCTCAGGCCCCGGCGGCGGCCGCGTCCGGCGCGCAGGCGCGGAGCTGCGCATGCGCAGAGCCCCCGGGGGCGCGGGCAGCGCCGCTGACGGCCGCCAGGTGGCGCTGGTTGGTGGTGGTGGGGGGGGCACCGCGGGGAGCAGCGCCCCCCTGGTGGAGCGGCGGCGCAGCGGGGCGCGGGGCACCGGTTGCGGGGGGGGGGGGGGGGTGAAGGGGCGCGGGGGGGGGGGGGGGGGCAGCATCCCCCTCCCCCCGGGGGTCCCCGGCGACTCCGGGTGTCTGCTTGGGTGCCCCTCGCTCTCCCTGGCCGCCCTCAGCCGCCCCCCAGTGTTCCGGTGGCCCCCGGGGTAACCCCCAGCCCCCGCACCCCCGCACCGCCAGCACCCCCGGAGTCCCTGGGTGTCCCCAGGCGTCCCCCCCGCGCCCCCCACGGCACCCACGGCACCCCACGGCACCCCATGGCACCCCATGGCAAAACCACTGCTCCCCATGGCACCCCACTGCTCCCCATGGCACCCCATGGCAAAACCACAGCACCCCACGGCACCCCACGGCACCCCATGGCACCCCATGGCAAAACCACTGCTCCCCATGGCACCCCACTGCTCCCCATGGCACCCCACAGCACCCCACAGCACCCCATGGCACCCCATGGCAAAACCACAGCACCCCATGGCACCCCACTGCTCCCCATGGCACCCCACGGCACCCCATGGCAAAACACAGCACCCCCACAGCACCCCATGGCTCCCCACAGCTCCCCTATGGCACCCATGGCAAAACCACGGCTCCCCACAGCACCCCACAGCTCCCCATGGCTCCCCACGGCTCTCCACAGCACCCCATGGCACCCCATGGCACCCCATGGCAAAACCACTGCTCCCCATGGCACCCCACAGCACCCCATGGCACCCCATGGCAAAACCACAGCACATCATGGCACCCCACGGCACCCCAGGGCACCCCACAGCACCCCATGGCACCCCATGGCACAACCACTGCTCCCCATGGCACCCCACTGGCTCCCCATGGCACCCCACAGCACCCCACGGCACCCCATGGCACCCCATGGCAAAACCACTGCTCCCCCTGGCACCCCACAGCACCCCACGGCACCCCATGGCACCCCATGGCAAAACCACAGCACCCCATGGCACCCCATGGCACCCCCACCGCTCCCCATGGCACCCCACGGCACCCCATGGCACCCCATGGCACCCCATGGCAAAACCACTGCTCCCCATGGCACCCCACTGCTCCCCATGGCACCCCACAGCACCCCACGGCACCCCATGGCACCCCACAGCACCCCATGGCTCCCCACAGCTCCCTATGGCACCCCATGGCTCCCCATGGCACCCCCACAGCACCCATGGCACCCCACATCACCCACAGCACCCAACACTCAGCTCCGCCAGCGCAGCCCCCGTCAGGGGACACAACCCGGGACGCGCCCCGGGAAGGCCGGGTTGGGGGGGCCGCCCCCCGCCATGGGAGCAGCCCCGCCAGGGGACACAACCCGGGACGCGCCCCGGGAAGGCCGGGTTGGGGGGCCGCCCCCCGCCATGGGAGCAGCCCCCGCCAGGCCCGGGGGGGTCCCGGGGGGGTCCCAGGGGGTCCCAGGGGGTCCTGGGTGCCCCACCCCTGCGGGGACCCCGTCTTCGTCCCCCCGCAACGGGGCAGCCAGGCGGGGGGCAGAAAGATCCGTCTTTATTGGGCTGCCGGGACACGCGGAGCCCCCGGCACCGCCTGGAAAACGTGGAGAACCGTGCGAAAAGGGCCGGGGGGGGCCGGGGGGGCTGGCACCGGCCCCCACCCCGCCGTGCCGGGGGACCCCGGGGTCTGCGGGAATGAGGGACTTCGGGGCGAGGCCGCGGGGGGACCCCCGGGGTGCCCCGCGCCGCGGGTGGGACACGCTGGCCCGCGTGCCGCGGCGGCGGTGGGAGACGCTGTGCCGGGAGCTGCCGGCGTCGGGAGCCTGCTTTGGGGCAGAATCGCCCAAATCCGTCAATTGGTGACGGGCGGCCAAGTGAGCCCAGGCAGGGAGAGGCGGGGGTACGGCGCTGGTGCCGGGCTGCGGCACACCTCGCACGGCGTGGCACGGCACGGCATGGCACAGAGTGGCCTGGCACAGCACAGAGTGGCCTGGCATGGCACGGCATGGCCTGGCATGGCACAGCGCAGCCTGGCACGGCATGGCACGGCACGGCACAGAGTGGGCTGGCACAGCACGGCATGGGCTGGCGTGGGCACGGCGCGGTGTGGCATGGCATGGCTTGGCATGGCCTGGCACGGCATGGCCTGTCGTGGCATGGCCTGGCACGGCACGGCACAGAGTGTGGCCTGGCACGGCACGGCATGGCCTGACATGGCACAGCGCGGCCTGGCATGGCATGGCCTGTCATGGCATGGCCTGGCACGGCATGGCACAGTGGCCTGGCACGGCACGGCATGGCCTGGCATGGCACAGTGTGGCCTGGCATGGCATGGCCTGGCATGGCATGGCACAGCACGGCACAGCGTGGCCTGGCATGGCAACGGCATGGCCTGGAATGGCATAGCGTGGCCTGGCATGGCATGGCACGGCCTCACACGGCACAGCACGGCACAGCGTGGCCTGGCACGGCACAGCGCAGGCCTGGCACGGCATGGCCTGTCATGGCATGGCCTGGCACAGCACGGCACAGCGTGGCCTGGCATGGCACAGCATGGCCTGGAATGGCATAGCGTGGCCTGGCATGGCCTGGCATGGCCTTGCACGGCACAGCGCAGCCTGGCACGGCATGGCCTGGCACAGCACGGCACAGAGTGGCCTGGCATGGCACAGCGCAGCCTGGCACAGCATGGCCTGTCATGGCATGGCCTGGCACGGCACGGCACAGAGTGGCCTGGCATGGCACGGCATGGCCTGGAATGGCATAGCATGGCCTGGCATGGCATGGCACGGCCTCACACGGCACAGCACGGCACAGCGTGGCCTGGCACGGCACAGCATGGCCTGGCACGGCACAGCGCAGCCTGGCACGGCATGGCCTGTTGTGGCATGGCATGGCACAGCACGGCACAGCGTGGCCTGGCATGGCACAGCATGGCCTGGAATGGCATAGCGTGGCCTGGCATGGCCTGTCATGGCCTGGCACGGCACAGCACGGCACAGCGTGGCCTGGCACGGCACAGCATGGCCTGGCACGGCACAGCGCAGCCTGGCACAGCATGGCCTGTCATGGCATGGCCTGGCACGGCACGGCATGGCCTGGCACGGCATGGCCTGTCATGGCATGGCCTGGCACGGCACGGCACAGAGTGGCCTGGCACGGCACGGCCTGGCCTGGCACGGCACAGCACGGCACAGCATGTCCTGGCATGGCACGGCACAGCCACGGTGCACCGGACCCTCGCCCCGGCGCCCCAAGCAGCGCCAGCAGCGCCGGCGGCAGCCGTGCTGCAACGGGAGCTCGCACACGCGCGTGCAGGCCCCCGCCCCCACCCACCCGGCTGCGCGCGCACGCGTGTGCACGCGCGTCCCCGCGCCGCGCGCCCACGCGGTCGCAACCCCGGCCGGCGCACGAGCCCCCAACACACGTGCGCACACGCGTGTGCGCGCCGCGCTGACCCCCGCTCCCCCCCCCCCCCCCCCAATTTCGGCGAGCCCGCGCTCGCACCCGCCCGCCCCCCGCCACGCGTGTGCCGGGGTCCCGGTGCCAGCCGGGGGGGGGACACACGGAGCCCTCGTACAAACCCCACGCCTGTATTTGGCATTTTTCGGCGCTTGGCTGGGGGGGGGGACACGGCGGGGGGACGTACAAAAGCCGTAACGAAGCTCCGGTCCGAAGCGGGTCCCTAAGGCCACGTTGGGGGGGTGGGGGGTGGGCGCGGGCGGCCCCCCCCCCCCCCCGCCCCGTCACAGCTCCATGGCGGTGCCGCCGGACGACGTCTTCAGCGGGACCGAGTCGAAACCGTCCGGCGTCCTCTGCGGCGAGCCTGGGCGTCAGCGAGCCCCCCGGATCCCCCCTCCGGCGCGGGGAAACCGAGGCACGGAGCGGCCGCCAACCGCGCCAGCGCCGCGGCGTCTCCGGCGTCTGCGGCCCCCCACCCCTCACCCCACCCTCACCTTGGCCGCGAGGGACTTGATTTTGCCAAAAAGCGATTTCTTGCTGGCGAAGACCGGGTCGTCCTCGGCGTCCTCCCCCTCCATGATGGCACAGCTATCCGGCGCCGGCAGCTCGCTCTCCTTGGCCGCCGCGTTCATCACCAGCTTGGAATATTTATACTCCAGCCTGGCGGCAGAGAGCGGCGGCGTCGACCCCCTCCCCGTGCCGCCGGCCGTCTGCGTGTGCGTCCCCCCCACCCCGAAATCCCGCCGGCACCCGCTCACTTTTGGTTCTTCTTCCAGAAGTAGGCGGCGAGGGCGGCGAGCAGGACGGCGGCGCAGGTGCCGGCGGAGATGCCCACCTTCAGCCAAAAATCCGCGCTCCGGCAGCTCCTCACCGTCTGCGCCGGCAAGCTCAGCCCGCCGTGGCACAGCCGGGGCTCCCGCCAGACGTAGGTGGTTCTCTGGGGGTTGGGTGGGTGGGGGGATATGAGAGGGGGGGGGGGTGGGTGGGTGACCCCCAGCCCATCGCCGCGGCGTCGCGCCGGGCGTCGCGGTCGTACCTGGATGCCGCCGAGGCAGGCGCCGACGATGGGGCGATAGTGGCTGGCGGAGCAGCGGGGACAGCCCTCGCCCGTCACCCACAGAAAGTGGAAGGTGCAGCCGTCGCAGGTGCCCTCGGGGCATTTGCTGGGTGCAGGGGGCGGGGGGCGGGCAAAAAAAGAGACCGAAAAGTTGGGGGGGGGGGGGGGGGGGGCAGGGGGCTCGGCTGGCGGTGACGCCCAGGGTGGGGGACGCAGGGTCCCCAAAGCGAAGCGCCCCAGGGATGCGCCCAAGGGTCCCCGCGCCCAGCGGGCTGAGCACAGCGAGGGGATGGAGGTGGGTGCCCCAGCCTGGGTGGGGGGGATGCTCCCCCCGCCCCCCCAAAGCCACCCCGCTCCCCGGCACCGTCCCCACCTACCTGGGCACGGCCAGGGTGCCGGTGCCCGGGCGCAGCGGGTCGCAGCGCAGGCGGATGGCGGCGGCACGGCCCCCGCTGCAGGGCTGCGTGGCGTCGGTGGACCTGCGAGGGGGACGCGGGGGGCTCAGCGCGGGGGGGGGGACACGCACGCACGCACACGCGACAGCGGGGGTCCCCGGGCGGGGGTCCCCCCCGGTCACCCGCCCTCACCTGTAGAAGAAGACGATGTCGGGCAGGTCGGGGTGGCCGGGGGGAAAGTGCTCGGGCGGGGAGGTGACGCCGTCCAGCGCGGGGCCGGTGGTGACGCCTGCGGCCAAGGCAGCGTGTCCCGACGGCACCGGGGTGTCCCGACGGCACCGGGGTGTCCCCATGGCACTGGGGTGTCCCAAAGGCACCGGGGTGTCCCGACAGCACCGGGGTGTCCCGACGGCACCGGGGTGTCCCCATGGCACCGGGGTGTCCCAATGGCACTGGGGTGTCCCCATGGCACTGGGGTGTCCCAAAGGCACCGGGGTGTCCCGACAGCACCGGGGTGTCCCCATGGCACCGGGGTGTCCCAAAGGCACCGGGGTGTCCCCATGGCACTGGGGTGTCCCGACGGCACCGGGGTGTCCCCATGGCACCGGGGTGTCCCCATGGCACTGGGGTGTCCCGATGGCACCGGGGTGTCCCCATGGCACTGGGGGTGTCCCCATGGCACTGGGGTGTCCCGATGGCACCGGGGTGTCCCCATGGCACTGGGGTGTCCCCATGGCACTGGGGTGTCCCAAAGGCACCGGGGTTTCCTGACGGTACCGGGGTGTCCCAATGGCACTGGGGTGTCCCAATGGCACCGGGGTGTCCCCCATGGCACTGGGGTGTCCCGACGGCACCAGGGTGTCCCGATGGCACCGGGGTGTCCCCATGGCACTGGGGTGTCCCCATGGCTCCAGGGTGTCCCGACAGCACCGGGGTGTCCCGATGGCACCAGGGTATCCCCATGGCACCGGGGAGTCCCGACGGCACTGGGGGTGTCCCGACGGCACCGGGGTGTCCCAACAACACCGGGGGTGTCGCAATGGCACCAGGGTGTCCCGATGGCACCAGGGTGTCCCGACGGCACCAGGGTGTCCCAAAGGCACCGGGGTGTCCCCATGGCACTGGGGTGTCCCCATGGCACTGGGGTGTCCCGACGGCACCGGGGTGTCCCCATGGCACTGGGGTGTCCCCATGGCACCGGGGTGTCCCCATGGCACTGGGGTGTCCCGATGGCACCGGGGTGTCCCCATGGCACCGGGCTGTCCCCATGGCACTGGGGTGTCCCGATGGCACTGGGGTGTCCCAAAGGCACCGGGGTTTCCTGACGGTACCGGGGTGTCCCAATGGCACTGGGGTGTCCCAACGGCACCGGGGTGTCCCCATGGCACTGGGGGTGTCCCGACGGCACCAGGGTGTCCCGATGGCACCGGGGTGTCCCCATGGCACTGGGGTGTCCCCCATGGCTCCAGGGTGTCCCGACAGCACCGGGGTGTCCCGATGGCACCAGGGTATCCCCATGGCACCGGGGAGTCCCGATGGCACCGGGGAGTCCCGACGGCACCGGGGTGTCCCAACGGCACCGGGGTGTCCCCATGGCACCGGGGTGTCCCCATGGCACTGGGGTGTCCCGACGGCACCGGGGTGTCCCCATGGCACTGGGCTGTCCCCATGGCACCAGGGTGTCCCAAAGGCACCGGGGTGTCCCAACAACACTGGGGTGTCCCGATGGCACCGGGGTGTCCCAGTGGCACCAGGGTGTCCCGATGGCACCGGGGTTTCCTGACAGTACCGGGGGTGTCCCAACGGCACTGGGGTGTCCCGCATGCACCGGGGTGTCCCAAAGGCACCAGGGTGTCCCGATGGCACCGGGGAGTCCCGATGGCACTGGGGTGTCCCGACGGCACCGGGGTGTCCCCAACAACACCGGGGTGTCTCAATGGCACCGGGGTGTCCCGATGGCACCAGGGTGTCCCCATGCCACCGGGGAGTGCCGATGGCACAGGGGTGTCCCAACAACACTGGGGTGTCCCAAAGGCACCGGGGTGTCCCGACGGCACCAGGGTGTCCCACAGGTACCAGGGTGTCCCGATGGCACCGGGCTATCCCGTGGGCACTGGGGTGTCCCGCGGGCACCGGGGTGTCCCGACGGCACCGGGGTGTCCCAGTTCCCCCCGGGAGGGGACGGCGAGGCCGAAGCTGAAGCCGCGGGGTTTGGGGGGGAGAAGGGGGGACGCCGGCGCACCCCGACGTGGCTCACCCAGGAGGCGGTCGGCCAGGCTGACGGGCTGCGAGGACACGGCCGTCTTGTAGCCCATGACGTCGGGGGGCACCAGGATGGACTGGCAGACGTAGGCCGTCACCACCCGCCCGGGGTCCCCCTCGCCCGCCGGCAGCCGCGCGTCCGTCACGTTGTCCGTGCAGGAGGCCAGCTTCCTGCCCTGGCCGCCAGGAAGAGCGGGGTGAGGCCGGGCGGCGACGGCACACGCGTGTGCGTGCGTGCGTGCGCGCGCGTCTCTGCGGGCGACGGTGAACCCGCGTGGGCGCGACCCTGCCGCCTGCGCGTGTGTTTGCAGGACTGCAGGCGCGCGTACGGGTGCGTGCGTACGGGTGTCTGCGATGAGCGTGCGTGAGTGTGCAAGGGTGCGTGTTCGTGCATGTTTGCACGTGTGTTCGCACAAGTGCGCAGGTGTTTGCATGAGTGTGCAAGTGTGCGTGACTTTGCATGACTATGTGCTTGCATGTGTGTTTCCATGGCTGTGCACGTGTGTATGTATGTCTGCCTGACTACAGGCATGTGTGTTTGTGCGACTGCATGTGTGCATGCGTGTTTGCATGGCTGTGCATGTGTGTTTGCATGCCTATGCGTGCATTTGCACGACTGTGTGCACGTGTGCACATATGACTGCATGTACACCTGTGTTTACACAACTGCATGCATGCATTTGCATGATGGCATGTGTTTGCATGACTGTGCATGTGTTTGCACGACAGTGGGTGCACACGTGTGTTCATGTGTTTGTGTGTCTGTGCATGTGTGCACATATGACTGCACGTACACCTGTGTCTGCACAACTGCATGCATGAGTTTGCATGACTGCGTGCATGTGGATGACTACGTGCTTGTATGTGCATGACTGCAGGTGTGCATGTTTACATGACCGTGCATGACCGTGCATGTTTGCATGTCTGTTTGCACGAGCATGCGTGTGTTTGCATGAGCGTGCAAGTGCACGAGCGTTTGTATGACTGTGTGTAGCTGCAGGTGCATTATGCATGACTATGGGCATGTGTGCACGTATGCCTGCATGCACACGGGTGTCTGCACAACTGCATGCATGAGCGTGCGTGACTGTGCATGTGCTTGCACGATGGTGGGTGCACACATGTGTTCATGTGTGTTTGTGTGTCTGTGCATGTGTGCACGTACACCTGTGTCTGCACAACTGCATGCATGAGTTTGCATGACTGCGTGCATGTGGATGACTACGTGCTTGCCTGTGCATGACTGCAGGTGTGCATGTTTACATGACCGTGCATGACCGTGCATGACCGTGCATGTTTGCATGTCTGTTTGCACGAGCATGCGTGTGTTTGCATGAGCGTGCAAGTGCACGAGCGTTTGTATGACTGTGTGTAGCTGCAGGTGCGTTCGCATGACTATGCACATGTGTGCACGTATGCCTGCATGCACACGGGTGTCTGCACAACTGCATGCATGAGCGTGCGTGACTGTGCATGTGCTTGCACGATGGTGGGTGCACACATGTGTTCATGTGTGTTTGTGTGTCTGTGCATGTGTGCACGTACACCTGTGTCTGCACAACTGCATGCATGAGTTTGCATGACCGCGTGCATGTGGATGACTACGTGCTTGCGTGTGCATGACTGCAGGTGTGCATGTTTACATGACCGTGCATGACCGTGCATGTCTGTTTGCACGAGCATGCGTGTGTTTGCATGAGCGTGCAAGTGCATGAGCGTTTGTATGACTGTGTGTAGCTGCAGGTGCGTTCGCATGACTATGCGCATGTGTGCACGTATGCCTGCATGCACACGGGTGTCTGCACAACTGCATGCATGAGCGTGCGTGACTGTGCATGTGCTTGCACGATGGTGGGTGCACACATGTGTTCATGTGTGTTTGTGTGTCTGTGCATGTGTGCACGTACACCTGTGTCTGCACAACTGCATGCATGAGTTTGCATGACTGCGTGCATGTGGATGACTACGTGCTTGCGTGTGCATGACTGCAGGTGTGCATGTTTACATGACCGTGCATGACCGTGCATGACCGTGCATGTTTGCATGTCTGTTTGCACGAGCATGCGTGTGTTTGCATGAGCGTGCAAGTGCACGAGCGTTTGTATGACTGTGTGTAGCTGCAGGTGCGTTCGCATGACTATGCGCATGTGTGCACGTATGCCTGCACGCACACGGGTGTCTGCACAACTGCACGCATGAGCGTGCGTGACTGTGCGCGTACACCTGCCTTTGCACAACTCGTGCCGGCGTTTGCACGACTACGTGCATGCGCGCGCGCGCTTGCTCGACCGCCCGCGTCCGCGCGACTGTGCAACGCCTAGCTGCGCGTCCGCGCCACGCCTGCACGCGCACGCGCCTTCCCGTCCCCACGCGTGCCCACGCCCGCCGCCCCGTGCCCGTGTCGCGGGCCCCGGCCCGGCCTCACCTGTTGCCCGCAGAGGCTGATGTTGAAGTGGTGGAAGTACTTGAGGCCCTTGGCGGTGAAGCTGGGGCCGCTGGCGAAGGCCGCGCCGGCGGCCAGCGCCGAGAAGTCGTAGCGCAGGATGCGGCCCGGCAGCGGCAGGGAGAAGCTGCAGTTGTTGTAGCAGAGGGAGCGGAGCTGGGCGGGCGGGAGGTGACGGTCAGGGGGGGCTGGGGGCTGGCGTCACCCATCGGGGACAGGCAGCGTCACCCCGACGGGGACAGGCAGCGTCACCCCAATGGGGACAGGTAGCGTCACCCATCAGGGACAGGTAGCGTCACCCATCGGGGACAGGTAGCGTCACCCCAACGGGGACAGGTAGCGTCACCCATCAGGGACAGGTAGCGTCACCCCAACGGGGACAGGTAGCGTCACCCATCGGGGACAGGTAGCGTCACCCCAACGGGGACAGGTAGCGTCACCCATCGGGGACAGGTAGCGTCACCCCGACGGGACAGGTAGCGTCACCCATCAGGGACAGGTAGCGTCACCCCAACGGGGACAGGTAGTGTCACCCATCCAGGACAGGTAGCGTCACCCCAATGGGGACAGGTAGCGTCACCCATCCAGGACAGGTAGCGTCACCCCAATGGGGACAGGTAGTGTCACCCATCCAGGACGGGTAGCGTCACCCATCGGGGACAGGTAGCGTCACCCCAACAGGGACAGGTAGTGTCACCCATCAGGGACAGGTAGCGTCACCCCAACAGGGACAGGTAGTGTCACCCATCCAGGACAGGTAGCGTCACCCATCGGGGACAGGTAGCGTCACCCCAACAGGGACAGGTAGTGTCACCCATCCAGGACAGGTAGCGTCACCCATCGGGGACAGGTAGCGTCACCCCAACAGGGACAGGTAGCGTCACCCATCAGGGACAGGTAGCATCACCCCAACAGGGACAGGTAGCGTCACCCATCAGGGACAGGTAGCGTCACCCCAACGGGGACAGGTAGCGTCACCCATCCAGGACAGGTAGCGTCACCCATCGGGGACAGGTAGCGTCACCCATCAGGGACAGGTAGCGTCACCCCAACGGGGACAGGTAGCATCACCCCAACGGGGACAGGTAGCGTCACCCATCAGGGACAGGTAGCGTCACCCATCCAGGACAGGTAGCGTCACCCATCAGGGACAGGTAGCGTCACCCCAACGGGGACAGGTAGCGTCACCCATCGGGGACAGGTAGCGTCACCCCGACGGGGACAGGTAGCGTCACCCATCAGGGACAGGTAGCGTCACCCCGACGGGGACAGGCAGCGTCACCCCAATGGGGACAGGTAGCGTCACCCATCGGGGACAGGTAGCGTCACCCCACCAGGGACAGGTAGCGTCACCCATCAGGGACAGGTAGCGTCACCCCAACGGGGACAGGTAGCGTCACCCATCAGGGACAGGTAGCGTCACCCCAACGGGGACAGGTAGTGTCACCCATCCAGGACAGGTAGCGTCACCCCAATGGGGACAGGTAGTGTCACCCATCCAGGACGGGTAGCGTCACCCATCGGGGACAGGTAGCGTCACCCCAACAGGGACAGGTAGTGTCACCCATCAGGGACAGGTAGCGTCACCCATCGGGGACAGGTAGCGTCACCCCAACAGGGACAGGTAGCGTCACCCATCAGGGACAGGTAGCGTCACCCCAACAGGGACAGGTAGCATCACCCCAACGGGGACAGGTAGCGTCACCCCAACGGGGACAGGTAGCGTCACCCCAATGGGGACAGATAGCATCACCCCGATGGGGACAGGTAGTGTCACCCCAATGGGGACAGGTAGCATCGCCCGTTGGGGACAGGTAGTGTCGCCCACTGGGGACAGGTAACGTCACCCCGATGGGGACAGGTAGCGTCACCCATCAGGGACAGGTAGTGTCACCCCAATGGGGACAGGTAGCGTCACCCCAAGGGGGACAGGTAGCATCACCCTGACGGGGACAGGTAGTGTCACCCATCCAGGACAGGTAGTGTCACCCATCGGGGACAGCCGGGGCGGCTGGGGGCGTCCCCTTGGGGACCGTGGAGAGCTGGCATCGCCCGTCAGGGACAGCGGCAGGTGGGGGGTGTCACCCACCCAGGGTCAGATACTGTCACCCACGCTGTCACCCACCCAGGGCAGCCAGGGGGGGCCGGTGTCACCTGCCTGGGGACAGCTGGGGGCTGGCATCCCCCACCCAGGGTCACATACTGTCACCCACGTTGTCACCCACCCAGGGTCACATACTGTCACCCACCCAGGGTCAGATACTGTCACCCACCCTGTCACCCACCCAGGGTCACATACTGTCACCCACCCAGGGTCAGATACTGTCACCCACCCTGTCACCCACCCAGGGTCACATACTGTCACCCACCCAGGGTCAGATACTGTCACCCACCCTGTCACCCACCCAGGGTGGCCGGGAGGCTGGTGTCACCTGCCTGGGGACAGCTGGGGGGCTGGCATCCCCCACCCAGGGTCACATACTGTCACCCACCCAGGGTCAGATACTGTCACCCACGCTGTCACCCACCCAGGGTCACATACTGTCACCCACCCTGTCACCCACCCAGGGTGGCCGGGGGGCTGGTGTCACCTCCCTGGGGACAGCTGGGGGGCTGGCATCCCCCACCCCAGGGTCACATACTGTCACCCACATTGTCACCCACCCAGGGTCACATACTGTCACCCACCCAGGGTCAGATACTGTCACCCACGCCGTCACCCACCCAGGGTGGCCGGGGGGCCAGTGTCAACTCCTTGGGGACGGCTTGGGGCTGGCATCCCCCACCCAGGGTCAGATACTGTCACCCACGCCGTCACCCACCCAGGGTCACATACTGTCACCCACCCAGGGTGGCCGGGGGGGGCCGGTGTCACCTCCTTGGGGACAGCTGGGGGGCTGGCTTCCCCCACCCAGGGTCACCCACCCGGGATGGCCAGAGGGGCTGGTGTCACCCACCCATGGTGGGGGGGGGGGGGGGGCTGGTACCACCCACCTGGGATATTTTTGGGGCCCACAGCATCGCCCGTGGGGACATCGCCCCCCCACCCCGGGGGACGCGCGGGGACGGGCACCTGGTTGCTGCGGGTGCCGGGGCCGCAGGGGTGGCAGGCGGGGACCCCGTCGGAGGGGTGACCCCGCAGGTAGGTGCCGGGCGGGCAGGGCCGGCAGGCGCCCGAGCCGCGATCCACGGCGTTCCCGGGGGGACACGGGGCGCAGGACCCCGCCGGCTGGGGGGGCGCAGCGCCGGCAGAAGGATGCCACCCCTCCCAGCACGTTGGTGACGTTGACGGAGTAGAGCTTGGCCACGTCGCTGGTGTACCGCCGGCCCTGGCACCGAGAGCAGCCGTCACCGGCGCCCGCAGCCCCCCGCGCCCCGGGTCACCGGGGTCACCGGGGTCACCCGGGTCACGGGTCGCCCCCCCCCCCCGTCCCTCACCGCCTCGTGGTAGGGGGTGCGCTGGAAAGCCCACGTGAAGCTCATGGTGGCATTTTTCTCCACGACGTAGGTGTAGGACTGCTTCCCCTTGGGACCCGTCCACGTCTCCACCGGCGTGTTGGTGCGGGAGTTGATGCCCTGGGGGGACGCGGGGACGGTGGGACCCCCCCCCCCCCCACCCCCCCCCCCCCAAAACCCGGCGTCGCCGCGCCGCCCCCCCCACCCCGCTCACCACCATGAAGTAGAGCTCGCAGCCGACGCTGCAGACCGTCTCGAAGACGAAGGTGATCCTGGCCACCTCCTTGCTCTCCGCGTCCTCCGGCGCCGGGCTCGGGGCGCTGGGGACGGCACGGGGACGGCGCGAGGGACGCTGCGGGTTCTGCCCCGCCGCGCTGGCCCCCGCCTCCCCGGCGCCCGTCCCCGCCTCACCTGAAGCCGGGGACCACCAGCGTGAGGATCATGAAGTCGTTATCGGAGGCTCCCGCCGCCGTGTAGATGTAGTCCCCGGCCACCTGCCAGCCTGCGAGGACACGGCGACGGCTCGGCGGGGTCCCCAGCTGCCCCCGCGGGAGGGGACGGCGAGGGGACGGCGTCCCGGCGCTACCTGCCATCCCCTTGTACTCGAAGTTGATGCCGCTGAGGACGGTGGTCTCCATGTTGGGGGGCAACACGTTCCACCACTTGTACTCCAACCCCAGCGCCGGCTCCGTGCCCGCCGGGCAGCTCAGGCAGCCTGGGGACAGGAGGGGACAACCCTGCGGTGGGCTGGCACCCACCTCCCCCTGGCAGCTCCGGGTGCCCCCGTCACCCTTTGGGGACGATGGGGACATCCTTACGGGGTGGCACCCACCTCCCCCAGCACCTCCGGGTGTCCCGGTCGCCCTTTGGGGACGATGATGGGGACATCCTTACGGGCTGGCACCCACCTCCCCCGGCCGCTCTGGGTGCCCCCGTCACCCTTTGGGGACGATGGGGACGTCCTTACCGGAGCCGTAGGGACAGGAGGGGACAACCCTGCGGTGGGCTGGCACCCACCTCCCCCCAGCACCTCCGGGTGCCCCCGTCGCCCTTTGGGGACGATGATGGGGACGTCCTTACGGGGTGGCACCCACCTCCCCCAGCACCTCCGGGTGCCCCCGTCGCCCTTTGGGGACAACGATGGGGACGTCCTTACCGGAGCCGTAGGGACAGGAGGGGACAACCCTGCAGCGGGGTGGCACCCACCTCCCCCCCCGGCAGCTCCGGGTGCCCCGGTCGCCCTTTGGGGACGATGGGGACGTCCTTACGGGCTGGCACCCACCTCCCCCAGCACCTCTGGGTGCCCCCGTCGCCCTTTGGGGGACGATGATGGGGACGTCCTTACGGGGTGGCACCCACCTCCCCCAGCACCTCCGGGTGCCCCCGTCACCCTTTGGGGACGATGGGGACATCCTTACGGGGTGGCACCCACCTCCCCCAGCACCTCCGGGTGTCCCGGTCGCCCTTTGGGGACGATGATGGGGACATCCTTACGGGCTGGCACCCACCTCCCCCCGGCCGCTCTGGGTGCCCCCGTCACCCTTTGGGGACGATGGGGACGTCCTTACCGGAGCCGTAGGGACAGGAGGGGACAACCCTGCGGTGGGCTGGCACCCACCTCCCCCCAGCACCTCCGGGCGCCCCCCGTCACCCTTTGGGGACAACGATGGGGACGTCCTTACCGGAGCCGTAGGGACAGGAGGGGACAACCCTACGGTGGGCTGGCACCCACCTCCCCCCAGCACCTCCAGGTGCCCCCCGTCGCCCTTTGGGGACAATGATGGGGACATCCTTACGGGCTGGCACCCACCTCCCCCCGGCCGCTCTGGGTGCCCCCGTCACCCTTTGGGGACGATGGGGACGTCCTTACTGGAGCCGTAGGGACAGGAGGGGACAACCCTACGGTGGGCTGGCACCCACCTCCCCCCAGCACCTCCAGGTGCCCCCGTCGCCCTTTGGGGACGATGATGGGGACGTCCTTACGGGGTGGCACCCACCTCCCCCAGCACCTCCGGGTGCCCCCGTCGCCCTTTGGGGACAACGATGGGGACGTCCTTACCGGAGCCGTAGGGACAGGAGGGGACAACCCTGCAGCGGGGTGGCACCCACCTCCCCCCCCGGCAGCTCCGGGTGCCCCGGTCGCCCTTTGGGGACGATGGGGACGTCCTTACGGGGTGGCACCCACCTCCCCCAGCACCTCCGGGTGTCCCGGTCGCCCTTTGGGGACGATGATGGGGACATCCTTACGGGCTGGCACCCACCTCCCCCGGCCGCTCTGGGTGCCCCCGTCACCCTTTGGGGACGATGGGGACGTCCTTACCGGAGCCGTAGGGACAGGAGGGGACAACCCTGCGGTGGGCTGGCACCCACCTCCCCCCAGCACCTCCAGGTGCCCCCGTCGCCCTTTGGGGACGATGATGGGGACGTCCTTACGGGGTGGCACCCACCTCCCCCAGCACCTCCGGGTGCCCCGGTCGCCCTTTGGGGATGATGGGGACGTCCTTACGGGCTGGCACCCACCTCCCCCGGCCGCTCCGGGTGCCCCCGTCGCCCTTTGGGGCCGATGCCGGTGCCGTCCTTACCGGAGCCATCGGAGTAGGAGCCGTAGGGACAAGGCTGGCAGGCGCTGCCGTTGCTTTTGGCGAAGCCGGGGTTGCAGGGGGGACATTTGGTTTTCACGCCGGACGGGGGCAGCTTGGCCGCCTGGGGAAGCTCCTCGCTGCAAATTTTCGGCTCTGCCCACTTGAACATCAGCTGGGTCTGCCCGGGCGGGAGCGGGGGGGCTGAGCCGGGGGCGGGGGACACACACGGGGAGAGCGGGGGACAGCCCCCCGATATCCGCCCCCCCGCGGGCGTCGCAGGCGGTGTGGGTGTAGAAGTAATCCTTGTCGGTGCAGGGCGGCCGCGGTTTGCAGGACGCCGAGCCGGGCTCTGCCGGCCACGGGGGAGACGGCGGCTGAGCCAGACCCGGCGAGGGGGACCCCCGCGTCCCCCGCCCCCCCCGGGTCCTCCCTGCCCCTCGCGTCCCCTCTCCCCTCCCCAGGCGCATCCCCCCCCCCCCCCGCCCCGGGGCAGGGATTTGGGGGGACGAGGGGTCCCGGCCGCCACCTCTCGACTGGTTTGGTGGCGGACTTGGTGGCGTTGGGTTGATGGGACCACCAACGCCACCAACTTGGTGGCGTTGGGTTGACCGGACGGTCTTGGAGGTCTTTTCCCACCGAAACGATTCCCGGATTCCGTGATTCTCACCGGCGTAGGCGGGGGGCTCGCAGGGCTGGCAGGCGGTGGCTCCTTTGCCGGAGAAGGTGTCGGCGGGGCAGAGCCGGCAGGCGGAGGAGCCGGCGGCGGGGGGCGTAGGTGCCGGGTTTGCAGGGGAAGCACTCGGAGGTGTAAGCCACCCCTGGCAGCGGGAGGGTGCTCAGGGTGCGGGAGCCATGGCGGGGGGGGCGGGGGGACCCCCCCCCCTGGCAGGCACCCACCTACCCGTGATGCCGATGTTCCTCACCAGCACCGGCTTGGGGACCTTGGACCACACGGAGAAGGCCGTGGTCCGCCAGTACAGCACGTTGTTGCCGCGGCTCAGCTCCACCTGGAAAAGGGGGGGGGTGGGGGGGCTGCTGGGGGGCCCGGTGGTCCCACTCCTGGGGAGGGGGTTGGCACCCATGGGGGGGGGTGGGGGTGGGGGTGGAGACGCTAGCCCCCATCTGCCACCCGCCCTCCGCATCCTCACGGAGCAACCTTCCGCCCAGGGGAGGGGCGAGGGGCCCCCGGGGGCTGCGCCGAGGGACCCCCCCGTGTCACCTCCCGCCCCCCCCCCCCCCCCCCCAACTCACGCTGTGAAACTCCCAGCCCTTCTCCGTCGTCCGCATCCAGCGCGACTCCTCCACCGTGGGCTGGCACTGGTCGTTCTGCACCTGCGGGGCCGACGTGAGGACAGGGACCCCCCCATGGCCCCAGGGACCCCCCCCATGGCCTCAGGGACCCCCCCATGGCCCCAGGGACCCCCCCATGGCCCCAAGGAACGCCCTCGTGTCCCCAGGGACCCCCCCCATGGCCCCATGGCCCCCCCCATGACCCCAAGGAACCCCCTCGTGTTGCCAGGGACCTCCCCATGTCCCCAGGGACCCCCACCATGTCCCCAGGGACCCCCCCCATGGCCCCAGGGACCCCCCCCCCATGTCCCCAAGGAACCCCCTCGTGTTCCCAGGGACCTCCCCATGTCCCCACGGACCCTCCCGATGTCCCCAGGGACCCCCACCATATCCCCAGGGACCTCCTCCACGTCCCAAATGACCCCCTCCATGATCCCAGGGACCCCCACCATATCCCCAGGGACCCCCTCCACGTCCCAAATGACCCCCTCCATGATCCCAGAGACCCCCCCCCATGTCCCCAGGGACATCCACCATGTCCCCAGGGACCCCCCCCCCATGTCCCAAATGACCCCCCCAATGGCCTCAGGGACCCCCACCATGTCCCCAAGGAACCCCCTCGTGTTCCCAGGGACCTCCCCATGTCACCAGGTACCTCCACCATGTCCCCAGGGACCCCCTCCATGTCCCAAATGACCCCCCCAATGGCCCCAGGGACCCCCCCATGTCCCCAAGGAACCCCCTC
This sequence comes from Pelecanus crispus, assembly GCF_030463565.1. Taxonomy (NCBI): domain Eukaryota; kingdom Metazoa; phylum Chordata; class Aves; order Pelecaniformes; family Pelecanidae; genus Pelecanus; species Pelecanus crispus. Next base: position 7,799,918 of record NC_134659.1, on the reverse strand, counting down.
GTGTTCCCAGGGACCTCCCCATGTCACCAGGTACCTCCACCATGTCCCCAGGGACCCTCCCGATGTCCCCAGGGACCCCCACCATATCCCCAGGGACCCCCTCCACGTCCCAAATGACCCCCTCCATGATCCCAGGGACCCCCACCATGTCCCCAAGGAACACCTCCATGACCCCATGGACCCCCCCCCATGGCCCCAGTGACCCCCCCATGGCCCCAGGGACCCCCCCCCATGACCCCAAGGAACCCCCTCGTGTTCCCAGGGACCTCCCCATGTCCCCACGGACCCTCCCGATGTCCCCAGGGACCCCCCACCATATCCCCAGGGACCTCCTCCACGTCCCAAATGACCCCCTCCATGATCCCAGGGACCCCCACCATATCCCCAGGGACCCCCTCCACGTCCCAAATGACCCCCTCCATGATCCCAGAGACCCCCCCCATGTCCCCAGGGACATCCACCATGTCCCCAGGGACCCCCCCCCATGTCCCAAATGACCCCCCCCAATGGCCTCAGGGACCCCCACCATGTCCCCAAGGAACCCCCTCGTGTTCCCAGGGACCTCCCCATGTCACCAGGTACCTCCACCATGTCCCCAGGGACCCTCCCGATGTCCCCAGGGACCCCCACCATATCCCCAGGGACCCCCTCCACGTCCCAAATGACCCCCTCCATGATCCCAGGGACCCCCACCATGTCCCCAAGGAACACCTCCATGACCCCATGGACCCCCCCCATGTCCCCAGTGACCCCCCCGTGGCCCCAGGCACCCCCCCCCCATGACCCCAAGGAACCCCCTCGTGTTCCCAGGGACCTCCCCATGTCACCAGGGACCCTCCCGATGTCCCCAGGGACCCCCACCATATCCCCAGGGACCCCCTCCACGTCCCAAATGACCCCCTCCATGATCCCAGAGACCCCCCCCCATGTCCACAGGTACCTCCACCATGTCCCCAGGGACCCCCTCCATGTCCCAAATGACCCCCCAATGGCCCCAGGGACCCCCCCATGTCCCCAAGGAACCCCCTCGTGTTCCCAGGGACCTCCCCATGTCACCAGGTACCTCCACCATGTCCCCAGGGACCCTCCCGATGTCCCCAGGGACCCCCACCATATCCCCAGGGACCCCCTCCACGTCCCAAATGACCCCCTCCATGATCCCAGGGACCCCCACCATGTCCCCAAGGAACACCTCCATGACCCCATGGACCCCCCCCATGTCCCCAGTGACCCCCCCGTGGCCCCAGGCACCCCCCCCCATGACCCCAAGGAACCCCCTCGTGTTCCCAGGGACCTCCCCATGTCACCAGGGACCCTCCCGATGTCCCCAGGGACCCCCACCATATCCCCAGGGACCCCCTCCACGTCCCAAATGACCCCCTCCATGATCCCAGAGACCCCCCCCATGTCCCCAGGGACCTCCACCATGTCCCCAGGGACCCCCTCCATGTCCCAAATGACCCCCCCAATGGCCTCAGGGACCCCCCACCATGTCCCCAAGGAACCCCCTCGTGTTCCCAGGGACCTCCCCATGTCACCAAGGTACCTCCACCATGTCCCCAGGGACCCCTCCCGATGTCCCCAGGGACCCCCACCATATCCCCAGGGACCCCCTCCACGTCCCAAATGACCCCCTCCATGATCCCAGGGACCCCCACCATGTCCCCAAGGAACACCTCCATGACCCCATGGACCCCCCCCATGGCCCCCAGTGACCCCCCCATGGCCCCAGGCACCCCCCCCCATGTCCCCAAGGAACCCCCTCGTGTTCCCAGGGACCCTCCCCATGTCCCCACGGACCCTCCCGATGTCCCCAGGGACCCCCACCGTATCCCCAGGGACCCCCTCCACGTCCCAAATGACCTCCTCCATGATCCCAGAGACCCCCCCCATGTCCCCAGGGACCTCCACCATGTCCCCAGGGACCCCCTCCATGTCCCAAATGACCCCCCTATGGCCCCAGGGACCCCCACCATGGCCCCAAGGAACCCCCTCGTGTTCCCAGGGACCTCCCCATGTCACCAGGTACCTTCACCATGTCCCCAGGGACCCTCCCGATGTCCCCAGGGACCCCCACTGTATCCCCAGGGACCCCCTCCATGTCCCAAATGACCCCCTCCATGATCCCAGGGACCCCCTCCATGTCCCAAATGTCCTCCTCCATGATCCCAGGGATGCCCCCATGTCCCCAGGGACGCCCCCCATGTCCCCAGAGACCCCCTCCATGTCTCAGATGACCCCCTCCATGATCCCAGGGACCCCCTCCATGTCCCAAATGTCCCCCTCCATGATCCCAGGGATGCCCCCATGTCCCCAGGGACCCCCTCCACATCCCAAATGACCCCCTCCATGATCCCAGGGACGCCCCCCATGTCCCCAGGGACCCCCTCCATGTCCCAAATGACCCCCTCCATGTCCCCATGGACGCCCCCATGTCCCCAGGGACCCCCCCATATCCCCAGGGACCCCTCCATGGCCCCAGGGACCCCCACCATGTCCCCAAGGAACCCCCCAATGACCCCATGGACCCCCCCCATGTCCCCAATGACCCCCCCATGGCCCCAGGGACCCTTCCCACATCCCCAAGGACCCCTCCATGTCCCCAATGACCCCTTCATGCCCCCAGGGACCCCCCCCCCCATGCCCCCAGGGACCCCCACCCTCCAGCCCTGCACCCCTCCGGTCCCCAGCACCTACAAAGAACTCGAAGACGATGCTGCTGTCGGGGTAGATGTACTCGAAGGAGACGGTGCCCGACTGCTTGAGGTTGACGGCGTACATCAGGGTGGCCGTGCACTCGTCCGTGTTGGAGGCCATGTAGTCGCCCAGCGGCACCCACGTCGACCTGGGGTGGGCGGCACAGACGGCGGGGCTCCGTCACCGGTCCGCACCCCGCGGCAGCCGGGATGGCGACGGCGCCCGGAGCCGGGGGGAGGCCTGGGGACAGCGCGGGGCTTGGGGACAGCACGGGGACCGCTGGGGATGGAGAGCTGGGCGCTGGGGACAGCCAAGGGGACATGTCACCGTGCCGCCGCCGGACCCTTATCCCTGGGGGACCTTCGCCCCCGCAGCCGGTCCCCCAGCGCGCCAGCGAGAGGCGGGTGGGCTGCGAGGAGGAGGAGGAGGAGGAGAGGGGGATCCCGCCGCGCCGGGGACGGCGGCTGAATAATTAAAGCGCTGCTGGAAGTAGGTTACATTTGCAAGTTGCATAAATGCCGCGGCGGCTGCCGGCGCAACCGGCTGGCGGGAGCGTTCGGTGGCGGCTGGCGCCCAGCAAAGGGCCGCGGCGGAAAATAAAGGTGCCGGCTCCCACCGTAAGGGTGGGGGGCTCCCATGGGTGCTCCGTCTCTGAAGGAGGGCTGGTGCGGGTGTCCCATGGGGCTGGGGTGCTGCCACAGCGGGCGGGGATGATGCTGTGGGTGTCCCCTTGCCGCGGCCGGGGTGTCCCCCGCGGCACCCTGCCGGCATCGCCTCCCGGGGAGGGGGACGGAGAGCGGGGGATGGGCTGTCAGGGAAAATGGGGGTGCCATTTATGCACGGGGTGTCGGGGAATTGGGGTGCTATTTATGCCCAGAGGTGTCGAGGAAATGGGGTGCCATTTATGCACCAAGGTGTTGGGGAAATGGGGTGCCATTTATGCACAGGGTGTTGGGGAAATGGGGTGCTATTTATGCACGGGGTGTCGAGGAAATGGGGTGCTATTTAGGCACAGAGGTGTCGAGGAAATGGGGTGCTATTTATGCACAGGGTGTCAGGGAAATGGGGTGCTATTTATGCACAGAGGTGTCGAGGAAATGGGGTGCTATTTATGCACAGGGTGTCAGGGAAATGGGGGTGCCATTTATGCACGGGGTGTCAAAAAAATGGGGTGCTATTTATGCACAGGGTGTCAGGGAAATGGGGTGCTATTTATGCACAGAGGTGTCGAGGAAATGGGGTGCTATTTATGCATGGGGTGTCAAGAAAATGGGGGTGCTATTTATGCACGTGGTGTCAGGGAAATGGGGTGCTTTTTATGCACGGGGTGTCGAGGAAACGGGGTGCTACTTATGCACGGAGGTGTCGAGGAAATGGGGTGCCATTTATGCACAGAGGTGTCGGGGAAATGGGGTGCCATTTATGCACGGGGTGTCGAGGAAATGGGGTGCTATTTATGCACAGAGCTGTCGGGGAAATGGGGTGCTATTTAGGCACAGAGGTGCCGAGGAAATGGGGTGCCATTTATGCACCAAGGTGTTGGGGAAATGGGGGTGCCATTTATGCACAGGGTGTCGGGGAAATGGGGTGCTATTTATGCACAGGGTGTCAGGGAAACGGGGTGCTACTTATGCACGGAGGTGTCGAGGAAATGGGGTGCTATTTATGCATGGGGTGTCAGGGAAATGGGGTGCTATTTATGCACAGAGGTGTTGGGGAAACGGGGTGCTATTTATGCACAGGGTGTCAGGGAAATGGGGTGCTATTTATGCACAGAGGTGTTGAGGAAATGGGGTGCTATTTATGCATGGGGTGTCAAGAAAATGGGGTGCTATTTATGCACGTGGTGTCAGGGAAATGGGGTGCTATTTATGCACGGGGTGTCGAGGAAACGGGGTGCTACTTATGCACGGAGGTGTCGAGGAAATGGGGTGCCATTTATGCACAGAGGTGTCGGGGGAAATGGGGGTGCCATTTATGCACGGGGTGTCGAGGAAATGGGGTGCCATTTATGCACAGAGGTGTCGGGGAAATGGGGTGCTATTTAGGCACAGAGGTGTCGAGGAAATGGGGTGCCATTTATGCACGGGGTGTCGAGGAAATGGGGGTGCCATTTATGCACGGAGCTGTCGGGGAAATGGGGTGCTATTTAGGCACAGAGGTGTCGAGGAAATGGGGTGCCATTTATGCACCAAGGTGTTGGGGAAATGGGGTGCCATTTATGCACGGGGTGTCAAGGAAATGGGGTGCCATTTATGCACAGGGTGTCGAGGAAATGGGGTGCTATTTATGCCCAGAGGTGTTGGGGAAACGGGGTGCTATTTATGCCCGGAGCTGTCGCAGCACCCATCCTGCTCGTTGCTGCCCCGTGCCCATCCCCGCTGCGCCGGGGCGGCCGAGTCCCCGCGCACCCTCCCGGCGAGCAGCCGCCGGGCTCCAGCCCTCCCGCTTCCCGCGAGCGGGACGAGCCGTGCCGGCGGCGCGACGACTCACGCCGTGCAGTTCTCCACCGCCTCGCCGAAGCCGTCGTCGACCTCCAGGTTGGTGGCGACGTTGGCGAAGCCGTGGGGCACCTCATCCCACTCGTCGAAGCGGACGCCGGTGCCCAGCGAGTAGGTGCCCTCCGCGCAGGGCTTGCACGCCTGCGCCTTCATGTCCAGGAACTCGCCCGCCTTGCAGGAGAAAGCTGCCCACGGGGCGACGAGGAGGGGTCAGGGTGGTCGCCCCCGGCGCCCCTTCGGCCTCGGCATCCTCAGCTCCGCTTTTCGCGTGGCTCCCCGCGAGCGGAGGCGCTTGGCCGGCGCGGGGATGCCCCGTCGCCGGCGTCGCCGCACGGCCCCACGGCAGACCCTGCCCCATTTTATGATTTTTGGCAACTCCGCGGCGCACCGCCCCGCCGGACCGCCAGCTCGTTAAAAAAAAGCGGCGAGCGCCGAGCAGGATGCGACCCCCGGCAGAAGCGCGCTGCCGAGCCCCGGCCCCCGCGAAGCTTGGGGAGGGGGCGGTGGGTCTCCATCCCCCTCGTCGCATCCCGGCCTTCCCGGTGCCGAGCTGGCAGCGCCGAGCGCCGACGGCCGCCGAGCAGACAGGTCCCGTCGCCACCTTCGAAGGCACCGGCGGTGCCACGGAGCTGATGGAAAGCCGCGCGGCGCCTCGCTGCTCCCCTTCCCACCCCCGCCTCCCCCTGCTTTCCCCGGCCTTCCCGCACCCCGGGACCCCCCAGCCGCCCCCCGCCGCCCCCCCAGCCTTACAGCACTCGGTGCCCTTGACGGGGTCGGGCAGGCCGGTGCAGAGTCCCGGCGTGTGTGGCACGGCCACCCTCCACCGCGAGCCCGTGCTGTCGCATGCCGTGTACTCGTAGTGGTACTCGGACTGGAAGAGAAAAACGCGCCCGGGGATTGCTGCGGCCCCGAGACCCCCACCCGCCCCGGCGCTCCCCCCCATGGGGGGCTGCCCCCCCCCCCCCCGCGCCGGCCGCCCCTCGTGGCGGTGGTTTTGGTTTAAGCCGGTGCGACGTCCCGCAGCGCCCAGAGCCCCGGCTCAGCCCCAACCTGGGGGGGTGGGGGCAGGGGGTGCTCAGGGTGGGGGGGGCTCAGGGTGGGGGTGCTGGGGGCAGGGGGGTGCTCAGGGTGGGGGGGGCTCAGGGTGGGGGTGCTGGGGGCAGGGGGGTGCTCGGGGGGTGGGGGCTCAGGGTGGGGGTGCTGGGGGCAGGGGGGTGCTCAGGGTGGGGGGGTTGCTGGGGCAGGGGGTGCTCAGGGTGGGGGTGCTGGGGGCAAGGGGGTGCTCAGGGTGGGGGGGTTGCTGGGGCAGGGGGTGCTCAGGGTGGGGGTGCTGGGGGCAGGGGGGTGCTTAGGGTGGGGGGGTTGCTGGGGCAGGGGGTGCTCAGGGTGGGGGTGCTGGGGGCAGGGGGGTGCTCAGGGTGGGGGGGGCTCAGGGTGGGGGTGCTGGGGGCAGGGGGGTGCTCGGGGGGTGGGGGCTCAGGGTGGGGGTGCTGGGGGCAAGGGGGTGCTCAGGGTGGGGGTGCTGGGGGCAGGGGGGTGCTCAGGGTGGGGGTGCTGGGGGCAGGGGGGTGCTCAGGGTGGGGGGTGCTCAGGGTGGGGGTGCTGGGGGCAGGGGGGTGCTCGGGGGGTGGGGGCTCAGGGTGGGGGTGCTGGGGGCAAGGGGGTGCTCAGGGTGGGGGGGTTGCTGGGGCAGGGGGTGCTCAGGGTGGGGGTGCTGGGGGCAGGGGGGTGCTCAGGGTGGGGGGGTTGCTGGGGCAGGGGGGTGCTCAGGGTGGGGGTGCTGGGGGCAGGGGGTGCTCAGGGTGGGGGGGGCTCAGGGTGGGGGTGCTGGGGGCAGGGGGGTGCTCGGGGGGTGGGGGCTCAGGGTGGGGGTGCTGGGGGCAGGGGGGTGCTCAGGGTGGGGGGGTTGCTGGGGCAGGGGGTGCTCAGGGTGGGGGTGCTGGGGGCAGGGGGGTGCTCAGGGTGGGGGGGTGCTGGGGATGGGGGGTGCTGGGGGCAAGGGGGTGCTGAGGGTGGGGGGGGTTGCTGGGGCAGGGGGTGCTCAGGGTGGGGGTGCTGGGGACAGGGGGGTGCTCAGGGTGGAGGGGTTGCTGGGGGGGTGCTTAGGGTGGGGGGTGCTGAGGGTGAAGGGTGCTCAGGGTGGGGGATGCTCAGGGTGGGGTTGAGCTGGGGGCAGGGGGGTGCTCAGGGTGGGGGGTGCTGAGGGTGGGGGGGTGCTCAGGGTGGGGGGTGCTGAGGGTGGGGGGTGCTGGGGGGGTGCTTAGGGTGGGGGGTGCTGAGGGTGAAGGGTGCTCAGGGTGGGGGGTACTGGGGATGGGGGGGTGCTCAGGGTGGGGGGTGCTGAGGGTGGGGGGTGCTGGGGGCGGGGGGTGCTCGGGGGGGGGTGCTGGGGGCAGGGCCATGCTGGGCTCCCAGGGGACGCCGGGGGCTGGAGGGATCCGGGGCTGGGGAGATGCTGAGGCCAGGGGATGCCGAGGGGGGGGAATTCAGGCAGGACATGTCCCCCCCCCCGCCCCAGGACGTGTCCCCGGGGACGCCAAACCCCGGGGAGGGCTGCGGGGTCACCCGGGCCACGCTCACGTGCCAGGGACCTCCCTGACCTCCCCATGGGACGAGAGCCCCGGCACAGCGAAGGCAACCGGCACTGCCGGGCCCTGGGCCGAGACCCCCGAGCGCCGGCGAGCCGATGGCACCATCCCTGGCACGGCACCATCCCCAGCATGGCACCGTCCCTGGCACGGCACCGTCCCTGGCATGGCACCGTTCCCGGCACGGCACCGGCATGGCACCATCCCCGGCACGGCACCGTCCCCAGCATGGCACCATCCCCGGCACGGCACCGTCCCTGGCACGGCACCGGCATGGCACCATCCCCGGCACGGCACCGTCCCCAGCATGGCACCATCCCCGGCACGGCACCGTCCCTGGCATGGCACCAGCATGGCACCATCCCCGGCACAGCACCGTCCCCAGCACGGCACCGTCCCCGGCACGGCACCGTCCCTGGCACGGCACCGTCCCTGGCACCATCCCTGGCACAGCACCGTCCCCAGCATGGCACCGTCCCTGGCACGGCACCGTCCCTGGCACGGCACCATCCCCGGCACGGCACCGTCCCTGGCACGGCACCGTCCCTGGCACGGCACCGGCATGGCACCATCCCTGGCACAGCACCGTCCCCAGCATGGCACCGTCCCTGGCACGGCACCGTCCCTGGCACGGCACCATCCCCGGCACGGCACCGTCCCCGGCACGGCACCGGCATGGCACCATCCCTGGCACAGCACCGTCCCCAGCATGGCACCGTCCCTGGCACGGCACCGTCCCTGGCACGGCACCATCCCCGGCACGGCACCGTCCCTGGCACGGCACCGTCCCCGGCACGGCACCGTCCCTGGCACGGCACCGTCCCCAGCATGGCACCGTCCCCAGCATGGCACCGTCCCTGGCACGGCACCGTCCCTGGCATGGCACCGTCCCTGGCATGGCACCGGCATGGCACCATCCCCGGCACAGCACCGTCCCCAGCATGGCACCGTCCCTGGCACGGCACCGTCCCCGGCACGGCACCGTCCCTGGCACGGCACCGTCCCCAGCATGGCACCGTCCCCAGCATGGCACCGTCCCCGGCACGGCACCGTCTCCACCATGGCACCGTCCCCGGCACGGCACCGTCTCCACCATGGCACCCTTTGCCTTGGCGCGGCCCAAGCGCCGCAGCACGCGTTGCTCATTAAACCCGGATGCGCCGTCCCGCTCGGGAGCCGCGGCGGGAGCACCCCTCGGCAGTGCCGCCGGCTGGGTGCCGGAGCAGGGCGCAGCCGGGAGGAAAGGCGAAGGGCTGGGGAGAGCGGGGCACCGTGACCCCCCCGCGCCGCCGGCTGCCTCCAAGCCGGGGCTGGCTCAAGGCCGGCGAGGAGGCGACGCCGAGGGCAGGCGAAGCCCGGCCGGCGTGGTTAATCTCCCGGGCAGGCCGAAGGCCGGATCTGGCTGCTCCGCGGTGGATGCCGGCGCGGTGGGGTACCGGGGGGGCGAGGGAGCGACGCTGCACCCCCCCACACCCCGCCGTTGCAGCATCCCTGGGGTTTCCGAGCCGGGCGTCGTGGCTTCGTGTTCCCGGCAGACGCCGGAGCGTGGCAGGTTGGCGAGAAAACAAGGCTTTGATGTTTCCCGTCGGCTGGAAACGGCGGCGATGGCGGGGGGAAAGGGGGGGCGAAGGCTCTGCCTGCGGCAGCCCCTGCCCACGTACGGGCAGCACCGAGCCCCCCACGGCCGCGGGACGGGGGCGCAGAGCGGGGTGCCCACCGCCCCGGCCAGGACCGGGGGGACCCCCGGGGCCACCCCGGCTCTCAGCACCCCCGAGCACCCAACGTCGCTCTTGCTCCTGAGGGATTCCCTTGGGAAGAAGCCGGGGGGGGGGGGGGGGTTCCCCTCTTCCCAAACTTCATCCCAGCCCAGCGCGGAGCCGAGGGGGCCGGGATGAGCGATGTTAATCGCTTGCCTTTGTAAAGGCTGAATTTTTTTTTTTTTTTTAAAAAATCAAAATAAATCGACCTAATTCAGCCCCAGCGCGGCTCTGCAGCGGGAGGGGGGGACCCCGGGCTGGCACCGTCACCGGGGGGGGGGGTCTGTCCCCAATGGCGGGGGGCACGGGGGACGTAACCTCCGTGGGAGCGATCCCTCCCGGGGACGGGCACCAGCTATCGTTTCCAGCTCCGGGCCGTGGAACGCACCAAAAAAAAAAAATATAATAAAAAAAAAATTGGATCACGGCACAAAAAAAAAAAAAAAAAAAAATTTCTGGCCCAGATGAAAAGCGGCCGCAGGTCGGGGAGAGCCGGGGGGGGGGGGGGACGCCGCGGAGGGTGAGCGCAGGCCCCCGGGGAGGGAAATTTGGAGGAAATTTGGAAGCTGGCGGGGGGGGGGCTCGCCCCAGCCCCGCTGTCCCTGGAGCCCCCCGCCCCGGTTTGTCCTCGCAGGTCACTTTTGCCCCCCCTCAGCCACCGCGTGCCAGGCCGGGATGGACACGTGGCCGATGGGGACACACGCGTGTCACCCCCGGGCAGGGTTTGGGGGGGGTTTAGGGGGCATGCAGGGGGGTTTGGGGCCCCCCCCCAACATCTCAGCAGCCGCCGGGGATACGGGGACCAACCTGGGGGTCACCGCCGTGGGGCTGGAGGGGGTGACACCGGTTGGGGACCCCCCCCCCCTCGATAGCAAAGCGACTTTATCCGCCCCGATGCTGCGCTAGAGGGGACCCCGAGGAGCCCCCCCCTTTTACGGGGGGGTGCATATAGGGCGCCCTATAGGTGATGGAGCCCATGGGACCCCTCCTCCGGTTATAACGGAAGCCCTTAGGGACTGGCCGGTCCCCGGGGGGGTCGGGGGGGGGCTCTGCCCCCCCCCGACCCCCCCGGGGACCGGCCAGTCCCGCCACGCTGTAGGGACCCCCCCCGCCCCTCCCCATCCCATAGGGACCAGCCCCGGAGCCGCATCCCCGGTGCTACCGGAGAACGGTTTCATCTACCGGGGGGTGGTACCGGTTGCCGGTGCCCCCCCCCCCCGTCCCCATCCCGGTACCTCCTTGCAGACGTGCAGCCGTTCCCCGGTGCGGCCGGTTGGCACGGTGGCCGTCAAGGCTAGCAGCCACAGCAACCAGCGAGCCCCGGTACCGGTACCGGCCATGGCGCCAGCGGGTGGAGGCGGCAGCGATCGGTCCCGTGCGGGAACCGGCCCCCGCCGCCCCGCCCCCTCCCCCCCTCCCCCCCCCCCAACGGCCCGGCCCCGCGCGCGCACCTGCCGCCACCTGCCCCCCGCCCCCGGGAACGGGAACGGAACCCGGAACGGCACCGGGAACGGCACCCGGCATCCCCGGGAACGGCACCCGGAACGTTATCCCCGGAACGGAACCGGGAACGGCACCCGGCATCCCTCCCCCCCCCCCCCGCCCCGGTAACGGCACCGGGAACGGAACCCAGCATCCCCCGCCCCCACCCCCGGGAACGGCACCGGGAACGGAACCGGGAAACGCATCCCCGGGAATGGCACCCGGAACGTTATCCCCGGAACGGAACCGGGAATGGCACCCGGCATCCCCGGGAACGGCACCCGGAACGTTATCCCCGGAACGGAACCGGGAACGGCACCCGGCATCCCTCCCCCCCCCCCCGCCCCGGTAACGGCACCGGGAACGGAACCCAGCATCCCCCGCCCCCACCCCCGGGAACGGCACCGGGAACGGAACCGGGAAACGCATCCCCGGGAATGGCACCCGGAACGTTATCCCCGGAACGGAACCGGGAATGGCACCCGGCATCCCCCCCCCCCCGCCCCGGGAACGGCACCGGGAACGGCACCGGGAACGGAATCCAGCATCCCCCGCCCCCACCCCCACCCCCGGGAACGGCACCCAGCATCCCGCCCCTGCCCCGGGAACGGCACCGGGAACGGCACCGGGAAAAGTATCCCCGGGAACGGCACCCGGAATGTTATCCCCGGAACGGAACCGGGAATGGCACCCGGCATCCCCGCCCCGCCCCCCCCCCCCGGGAACGGCACCGGGAACGGCACCGGGAACGGCACCGGGAACGGAATCCAGCATCCCACCACCCCCCCCCCCCAGAACGGCTTCCAGCATCCCCCCCCCCGCCCCCCCGGGAACGGCACCGGGAACGGTATCCAGCATCCCGCCCCGCCCCCCCGGGAACGGAACCGGGAAAAGTATCCCCGGGAATGGCACCCGGAACGTTATCCCCGGAACGGAACCGGGAATGGCACCCGGCATCCCCCCCCGCCGCCCCGGGAACGGCACTGGGAATGATATCCAGCATCCCACACCCCCCGGGAACGGCACCGGGAAACGCATCCCCGGGAAGGGAACTGGGAACGGAACCGGGATTGGTACCCAGCAACCCCCCCCCCACCACCACCCCGGGAAACGTATCCCCGGGATCGGCACCGGCACCGGGCATCACCCCCGGGAACATATCCCCGGGAATGGAACCGGGAGTGTTATCCTGGGAACAGCACCGGGAATGGCACCCAGCATCCCTCCCCCGGGAATGGCACCGGCACCGCTGGGACCGGGACCGGGACCGGCACCGGCAACGTTCCCTTGGGAACGGCACCAGGCGTCATCCTCCGGGAATGACACCGGGCACCCCCCGAATGGCGCCGGGGATGCAACCCTGGGATAACACCGGGGGACACGGGGGACATGGGGACACCGGGGATATAGTGACACGGGGCAGAGGGGAGACATGGGGGATACGGGGGACACGGGATACGGGGACATGGGGCAGAGGGGACACGGGGGGGCACAGGGGATAGGGGGACATATGGGACATGGGGGACACGGGGGACACGGGATATGGGGACACATGGGGGACACAGGGGATATGGGGACATATGGGATATGGGGACACATGGGGGACACAGGGGATATGGGGACATATGGGAGATGGGGACACATGGGGGACACAGGGGATATGGGGACATATGGGATATGGGGACACATGGGGGACACAGGGGATATGGGGACATATGGGATATGGGGACACATGGGGGACACAGGGGATATGGGGACATATGGGATATGGGGACACATGGGGGACACAGGGGATATGGGGACATATGGGATATGGGGACACATGGGGGACACAGGGGATATGGGGACATATGGGAGATGGGGACACATGGGGGACACAGGGGATATGGGGACATATGGGATATGGGGACACATGGGGGACACAGGGGATATGGGGACATATGGGATATGGGGACACATGGGGGACACAGGGGATATGGGGACATATGGGAGATGGGGACACATGGGGGACACAGGGGATATGGGGACATATGGGAGATGGGGGACACAGGATATGGGGACACTGGGGACACGGGATATGGGGACACTGGGGATATAGTGACATGAGGCAGAGGGGACACATGGGGGACACAGGGGATATGGGGACATATGGGACACGGGGAACATGGGGACATGGGGGATATGGGGGACACAGGGGACACAGGGGATACGGGGACATATGGGAGATGGGGGACACGGGGGACACGGGAGACACAGGGGACATGGGATATGGGGACACATGGGGGACACAGGGGATATGGGGACATATGGGAGATGGGGGACACGGGATATGGGGACACGGGATATGGGGACACTGGGGATATAGTGACATGAGGCAGAGGGGAGACATGGGGGACACAGGGGACACGGGATATGGGGACATGGGGCAGAGGGGACACATGGGGGACACAGGGGATACGGGGACATATGGGACACAGGGACATGGGGGACACTGGGGATATGGGGGACATGGGGACACAAGGACATAGGGGACATGAGGGACATAGGGGGACACGAGGGACATAGGGGGCACAGGGGCCATAGGGGACACAGGGGCCATAGGGGACACAGGGGACACTGGGGATATGGGGACACGAGGCAGAGGGGAGACATGGGGGACACAGGGGATATGGGGACATATGGGACATGGGGAACATGGGGAACATGGGGACATGGGGGATATGGGGGACACAGGGGACACTGGGCATATAGTGACATGGGGCAGAGGGGACACATGGGGGACACGGTGGATATGGGGACATATGGGAGATGGGGGACACGGGGGACACGGGAGACACAGGGGACATATGGGATATGGGGACACATGGGGGACACAGGGGATATGGGGACATATGGGAGATGGGGGACACGGGATATGGGGACAGTGGGGACACGGGATATGGGGACACTGGGCATATAGTGACATGAGGCAGAGGGGACACATGGGGGACACAGGGGATATGGGGACATATGGGACACAGGGACATGGGGGACACTGGGGATATGGGGGACATGGGGACACAAGGACATAGGGGACACGAGGGACATAGGGGGCACAGGGGCCATAGGGGACACAGGGGACACAGGGGATATGGGGACATATGGGACACGGGGGACACAAAGACATGGGGGACATGGGGACACGGGGGATATGGGGGACACAGGGGACACTGGGTATATAGTGACATGGGGCAGAGGGGACACATGGGGGACACGGTGGATATGGGGACATACGGCACACAGGGACATGGGGGACATGGGGACACAAGGACATAGGGGACACGAGGGCCATAGGGGACACAGGGGCCATAGGGGACACAGGGACACGGGGCAGAAGGGAGACATGGGGGACACGGGACATGGGGACATATGGGACACGGGGATGCTGGTGTGCACCGTGGGGATGGGGGACGCTGGGGACACGGCTCCAGCTGCGGTGGCACCGGGACGCCAGCATCTCCCGTGGGACGGGGGACAGGGCCGTGGGGTGGGGACGCGCCTGTCCCTGTGGTGGCACGGGGACATCACCGCACGGGGCCACGGCTGCGAGCCCCGGGCCACGGTGGCGTGGGGACGTGTCCGCGGTGTCACCTCGGCACAGGGAGGCCCCGCTGGGCCGCTGTCCCCCTCCCGGAGTGTCCCCACCACGCTGCCACCAACCATGGCAGCGGCTTCTCCCGGTAGCACCGGCACCGTGGCTGTCCCCTTGTCACCACTGCGGCTGTCCCCCCATCACCACCGTGGCTGTCCCCTTGTCACCACCGTGGCTGTCCCCTTGTCACCACCGTGGCTGACCCTTCGTCACCACCATGGCTATCCCCTCGTCACCACCATGGCTATCCCCTCGTCACCACCATGGCTGTCCCCTTGTCACCACCGTGGCTGACCCTTCGTCACCACCGTGGCTGTCCCCTTGTCACCACTGCGGCTGTCCCCCCCGTCACCACTGTGGCTGTCCCCTTGTCACCACCGTGGCTGTCCCCCCATCACCACTGTGGCTGTCTCCCCTTGTCACCACCATGGCTGTCCCCTTGGCACCACCGTGGCTGTCCCTTCGTCACCATGATTGTCCTCTTGTCACCACCGTGGCTGTCCCGCCATCACCACCGTGGCTGTCTCCCCTTGTCACCACTGTGGCTGTCCCTTCGTCACCATGATTGTCCTCTTGTCACCACCGCGGCTGTCCCCCCATCACCACCACGGCTGTCCCCTCATCACCACCGCCACTGTCCCCTCATCACCACCGCCGCTGTCCCCTTGTCACCACCGCGGCTGTCCCCCCGTCACCACCATGGCTGTCCCTTCGTCACCACCGCGGCTGTCCCCTCGTCACCACCGTGGCTGTCCCCTTAGCACCACCATGGCTGTCCCTTCGTCACCACCATTGTCCTCTCGTCACCACCATGGCTGTCCCCACATCACCACTGCAGCTGTCCCCCCGTCACCACCATGGCTGTCCCCTTGTCACCACCGTGGCTGTCCCCTCGTCACCACCATGGCTGTCCCCTCATCACCACCGCGGCTGTCCCATCACCACCATTGTCCTCTCGTCACCACCACGGCTGTCCCCTCATCACCACCACGGCTGTCCCTTTGTCACCACCGCGGCTGTCCCCTCGTCACCACCGTGGCTGTCCCTCTGTCACCACCATTGTCCTCTTGTCACCACTGCGCCTGTCTCCTTGCCACTGCAGCTGTCCCCGTCACCGCCATGGCTGTCCCCTTGTCACCACCGGTGCTGTCCCCCCGTCACCACCAGCTGCCAATAACGCACCGAGGAGCGCAGCTGCGGTGTCACCCATGGGTGCCCCGGGCGGGGGTGACACGGGGCTCGCACGCCCTGCACGGGGCTCGCACGCCTGCGCGGCCCCAGCTCCCCCGCACAAGCGCGGCGCCGTGTGAAGCCCACACGTGTGGCACGGAGCTCGCACGGCCTTGCACGCAGCTGCCGCCCGCTGCGGGGCTCGCACGGCCCCGTGCGAAGCTCACGTGCGTTGCACAGGGAGCTCGCGGGGCCTTGTGCAACGGCCTTGCGTGCTGCAGGGCTCGGCCGGCCCCGTGCAAAGCTCACACGCGTCGCACTCGTGCAGGGCCCTTGCACGCCACGCGGCTCCACGAGAAGCTCACGCGTGTGGCACGGCCCTTGCACACCGTGGTGCTGGGGGAGCCCCGTGTGCAGCTCGCACGCGTTGCACGGTGCTCGTAGGACCTTGCACGCTGCAGGTCTGGCATGTCCCGTGCAAAGCTCGCATGCATGGCACGGAGTTTGCACGGCCTCGTGCACAGCTGCTGCACGCTGCAGGGCTTGCACAGCCTTGTGCGAAGCTCACGTGCATTGCACGGGGGTTGCAGGGCCACATGTGTGGCCCTTGCACACCGCAGGACTGGGGGAGCCCTGTGCAAAGCAGAGCCTTGTGTAAAGCCCTTGCACACCACGGGGGCTTGCACGCCGCAGGGCTGGCACAGCCCCGAGCGCAGCTCCCAGGCATTGCACGGAGCTTGCACGGCCCTGTGCAAAGCCCCTGCACACTGCAGGGCTGACACAGCCTCGTGCGCAGCTCCCAGGAGTTGCATGGTGCTGGCAGGGCCCCGTGCACGGCCCTTGCACGCCGCAGGGCCAGGGGAACCCCGAGCGCAGCTCCCAGGTGTTGCACGGAGCTTGCACGGCCCTTGCACGCCGCAGGAGCCCCGTGCACAGCTCCCAGGCGTTGCAAGGCGCTTGCATGGCCCCGTGCACGGCCCTTGCACGCCGCAGGAGCCCTGTGCGCAGCTCCCGGGCATTGCACGGCGCTTGCACGGCCCCTGCATGCCGCAGGAGCCCCGTGCGCAGCTCCCAGGCGTTGCACGGCGCTTGCACGGCCCTTGCACGCCGCAGGAGCCCCGTGCGCAGCTCCCAGGCGTTGCACGGCGCTTGCACGGCGCCTGCACGCCGCAGGAGCTCCGTGCACAGCTCCCAGGCGTTGCACGGCGCTGGCAGGGCCCCGTGCACAGCCCTTGCACGCCGCAGGAGCCCTGTGCGCAGCTCCCAGGTGTTGCACGGCGCTTGCATGGCCCTTGCACGCCGCAGGAGCCCCGTGCACAGCTCCCAGGCATTGCACGGAGCTTGCATGGCCCTGGGAATGGCCCTTGCACGCCGCAGGGCAGGGGGAGCCCCGTGCACAGCTCCCAGGCGTTGCACAGCGCTGGCAGGGCCCCGTGCACGGCCCTTGCACGCCACAGGAGCCCCGTGCACAGCTCCCAGGCGTTGCACGGCGCTTGCACGGCGGCCTGCACGCCGCAGGAGCCCCATGCGCAGCTCCCAGGCATTGCACAGCGCTGGCAGGGCCCCGTGCATGGCCCTTGCACGCCGCAGGAGCCCCGTGCACAGCTCCCAGGCGTTGCACAGCGCTGGCAGGGCCCCGTGCACGGCCCTTGCACGCCGCAGGAGCCCCGTGCACAGCTCCCAGGCGTTGCACGGCGCTTGCACGGCCCTTGCACGCCGCAGGAGCCCCGTGTGCAGCTCGCAGGCGTTGCAAGGTGCTTGCATGGCCCCGTGCACGGCCCTTGCACGCCGCAGGGCAGGGGGGAGCCCCGTGCACAGCTCCCAGGCGTTGCACGGCGCTTGCACGCCGCAGGAGCCCCGTGCGCAGCTCGCAGGCGTTGCACGGCCCTTGCACGCCGCAGGAGCCCCCGTGCGCAGCTCCCAGGCGTTGCACGGCGCTTGCACGGCCCTTGCACGCCGCAGGAGCCCCGTGCGCAGCTCCCAGGCGTTTGCAAGGTGCTTGCATGGCCCCGTGCACGGCCCTTGCACGCCGCAGGAGCCCCGTGCGCAGCTCGCAGGCGTTGCACGGCCCTTGCACGCCGCAGGAGCCCCGTGCACAGCTCCCAGGCGTTGCACGGCCCTTGCACGCCGCAGGAGCCCCGTGCACAGCTCCCAGGCGTTGCACGGCGCTTGCACGGCCCTTGCACGCTGCAGGAGCCCCTGTGCGCAGCTCCCAGGCGTTGCAAGGTGCTTGCATGGCCCCGTGCACGGCCCTTGCACGCCGCAGGAGCCCCGTGCGCAGCTCGCAGGCGTTGCACGGCCCTTGCACGCCGCAGGAGCCCCGTGCACAGCTCCCAGGCGTTGCACGGCCCTTGCACGCCGCAGGAGCCCCGTGCACAGCTCCCAGGCGTTGCAAGGTGTTTGCATGGCCCCGTGCACGGCCCTTGCACGCCGCAGGAGCCCCGTGCGCAGCTCGCAGGCGTTGCACGGCCCTTGCACGCCGCAGGAGCCCCGTGCACAGCTCCCAGGCGTTGCACGGCCCTTGCACGCCGCAGGAGCCCCGTGCACAGCTCCCAGGCGTTGCACGGCCCTTGCACGCCGCAGGAGCCCCGTGCGCAGCTCGCAGGCGTTGCACGGCGCTTGCACGGCCCTTGCACGCCGCAGGAGCCCCGTGCTCAGCTCCCGGACGTTGCACGGCGCTTGCACGGCCCCCGGGGCAGCGCCGCGTGGCTGCGGCCGGCGGCGGGTCAGAATCGCAGGGCGCTCAGCGGCCGCGGCCTCGCCTATCTGATCGACTCATCCCGCCCGCCGCCGGCCGCCGCACAGCGCCCGCGGGCTTCGCGGCGCCGCTCTTCTCACCTCGGCCCGGCCCGGCCCGGCCCGGCCGATCGAATAAGATCAACGTGTAGGGGGGGGGGGGGGGGGCTGGCGCGCGCCTCGCACACCCGCCTCGCACACCCGCCTCGCACGCAGACACGCCCACGGGCCTTGCACGCGCCTTGCACACCCACCCACACGCACGCACACGCACACACCCGCCCGCGCGGCCGCCGCCACCCCCGCCCGGCGCCTCCGCGCCGCCATTTTATAGCGCGGCCGCGCGGGGCACGACGGGAACATGGCGGCGCCGGTCCCGCCCCGCCCCAGCGCGCCCCCTGGCGGCCGGAGGACCCGCCCCGGGCGCACGCGCACACACACACACAGAGAGGCAGGGCACGCGCAGAGCACACACGTGGGCACAGCCGCGCGCATGTGCGCACATACACGCACATACATGCACGCACGCGTGCACACATACACGCACATACACGCACATACATGCACGCACGTGTGCACACATACACGCACATACACGCACATACATGCACGCACGTGTGCACACATACACGCACATACACGCACATACATGCACGCACGTGTGCACACATACACGCACATACACGCACATACATGCACGCACGTGTGCACACATACACGCACATACACGCACATACATGCACGCACGTGTGCACACATACACGCACATACACGCACATACATGCACGCACGCGTGCACACACACACGCACATACACGCACATACATGCACGCACGCGTGCACACATACACGCACATACATGCACGCACGCGTGCACACACACACGTACATACATGCACGCACGCGTGCACACATACACGCACATACATGCACGCACGCGTGCACACACACGCACATACACGCACATACATGCACGCACGCGTGCACACACATACGCACATACACGCACATACATGCACGCACGCGTGCACACATACACGCACATACACGCACATACATGCACGCACGCGTGCACACATACACGCACATACATGCACGCACGCGTGCACACATACACGCACATACACGCACATACATGCACGCACGTGTGCACACATGCACATACATGCACGCACGCGTGCACACACACACGCACATACACGCACATACATGCACGCACGCGTGCACACACACACGCACATACATGCACGCACGCATGCACACACACACGCACATACACGCACATACATGCACTCACGTGTGCACACATACACGCACATACATGCACGCACGCGTGCACACACACACGCACATACACGCACATACATGCACGCACGCGTGCACACACACACGCACATACATGCACGCACGCGTGCACACATACACGCACATACATGCACGCACGCGTGCACACACACACGCACATACACGCACATACATGCACGCACGTGTGCACACATACACGCACATACATGCACGCACGTGTGCACACATACACGCACATACATGCACGCACGCATGCACACACACACGCACATACACGCACATACATGCACGCACGCGTGCACACACACACGCACATACACGCACATACATGCACGCACGCGTGCACACATACACGCACATACATGCACGCACGCGTGCACACACACACGCACATACACGCACATACATGCACGCACGCGTGCACACACACACGCACATACATGCACGCACGCGTGCACACATACACGCACATACATGCACGCACGCGTGCACACACACACGCACATACACGCACATACATGCACGCACGTGTGCACACATACACGCACATTCATGCACGCACGCGTGCACACACACACGTACATACATGCACGCACGCGTGCACACATACACGCACATACATGCACGCACGCGTGCACACACACGCACATACACGCACATACATGCACGCACGCGTGCACACACACACGCACATACACGCACATACATGCACGCACGCGTGCACACATACACGCACATACATGCACGCACGCGTGCACACACACACGCACATACACGCACATACATGCACGCACGCGTGCACACACACACGCACATACACGCATATACACACGCACACACACGCGTGCACACGCATATGCAAACCCATACATATGCACACACACGTATATGCACACACACGCACATACATGCACGCACACGTGCACACACACACGCACATACACGCATATATACACGCACATATACGCGTGCACACGCACATGCAAACCCATACATATGCACACACACACGTATATGCACACACACGCACATACATGCACACACGGACGTGGACATATATACACACGCACATACATGCACGCGCGCACACACACGCATATATACACGCACACACGCACATATACGCGTGCACACACATATATGCAAACCCATACATATGCACACAAGCACATACATGCACACACGGACGTGGACATATATACACACGCACATACATGCACGCACACGTGCACACACACACGCACATACACGCATATATACACGCACACACGCACATATACGCGTGCACACGCATATGCAAACCCATACATATGCACACACACGCACATACATGCACACACGGATGTGGACATATATACACACGCACATATATGCACGCACGCACATATATGCACACATGGACACGCACATTTACACACACGCACATATGCACGCACAGATATGCACACACACACACATATATGCACACACATGTGCCCAGGACACCCCCCCCGCCCCTGCACACTTGTGCCCCGGGAGCGTGTGCGCGCACACGGACACAGCAGCCCCGCGTGCTCGTGCTGTGCGCGTGTGTGCACGCAGCCTGGCTTTGCACGCTCACCTCCCCGCCCCGTGTGTGCTCACATGGGCACGCGAGCGTGCCCAGCCGCACACGCGTGCACCCGCCGCACACCTCAGGGCCTCGCACGCCCCTCCCCTGCAGAGGCAGGTGGTGCACACGCCTTGCACGCTCACCCCTGCACGGCCCCCGCGCCCCTCGGGACCCCCCACCCCAGAGCAGCCAGCCCCACAGCGGCCCCTTGCCCCACGGGACCCCCAGCCCCACAGCAGCCAGCCCCACAGCAGCCCCTTGCCCCATGGGACCCCCAGCCCCACAGCAGCCAGCCCCACAGCAGCCCCTTGCCCCATGGGACCCCCCAGCCCCACAGCAGCCAGCCCCACAGCAGCCCCTTGCCCCATGGGACCCCCAGCCCCACAGCAGCCAGCCCCACAGCAGCCCCTTGCCCCATGGGACCCCCAGCCCCACAGCAGCCAGACCTATGGCAGCCCCTCACCCCACGGCAGCCAGCCCCACAGCAGCCCCTTGCCCCATGGGACCCCCAGCCCCACAGCAGCCAGCCCCACAGCAGCCCCTTGCCCCATGGGACCCCCAGCCCCACAGCAGCCAGCCCCACAGCAGCCCCTTGCCCCATGGGACCCCCAGCCCCACAGCAGCCAGCCCCACAGCAGCCCCTTGCCCCATGGGACCCCCAGCCCCACAGCAGCCAGACCTATGGCAGCCCCTCACCCCACGGCAGCCAGCCCCACAGCAGCCCCTTGCCCCATGGGACCCCCCAGCCCCACAGCAGCCAGCCCCACAGCAGCCCCTTGCCCCATGGGACCCCCCAGCCCCACAGCAGCCAGCCCCACAGCAGCCCCTTGCCCCATGGGACCCCCAGCCCCACAGCAGCCAGCCCCACAGCAGCCCCTTGCCCCATGGGACCCCCAGCCCCACAGCAGCCAGACCTATGGCAGCCCCTCACCCCGACGGCAGCCAGCCCCACAGCAGACCCTTGCCCCATGGGACCCCCAGCCCCACAGCAGCCCCTTGCCCCACGGGACCCCCAGCCCCACAGCAGCCAGCCCCACAGCAGCCCCTTGCCCCACAGGACCCCCAGCCCCACAGCAGCCAGCCCCACAGCAGCCCCTTGCCCCATGGGACCCCCCAGCCCCACAGCAGCCAGACCTATGGCAGCCCCTCACCCCACGGCAGCCAGCCCCACAGCAGCCCCTTGCCCCATGGGACCCCCAGCCCCACAGCAGCCCCTTGCCCCACGGGACCCCCCAGCCCCACAGCAGCCAGCCCCACAGCAGCCCCTTGCCCCACAGGACCCCCAGCCCCACAGCAGCCAGCCCCACAGCAGCCCCTTGCCCCATGGGACCCCCCAGCCCCACAGCAGCCAGACCTATGGCAGCCCCTCACCCCACGGCAGCCAGCCCCACAGCAGCCCCTTGCCCCACAGGACCCCCAGCCCCACAGCAGCCAGCCCCATGGGACTCCCCGCCCTGCAGCAGCCAGCCCCATGGCAGCCCCTCACCCCACGGCAGCCAGCCCCACAGCAGCCCCTTGCCCCATGGGACCCCCCCGCCCCACAGCAGCCACTCCCACAGCGGCCCCTCACCCCATAGGATCCCCAGCCCCACAGCAGCCACTCACCCCATGGGACTCCCCGCCCCGCAGCAGCCAGCCCCATGGCAGCCCCTTGCCCCATGGGACCCCCCAGCCCCACAGCAGCCACTCCCACAGCGGCCCCTCGCCCCATAGGATGCCCAGCCCCACAGCAGCCAGCCCCACAGCGGCCCCTCGCCCCATAGGATCCCCAGCCCCACAGCAGCCGCTCACCCCATGGGACCCCCCTGCCCCACAGCAGCCAGCCCCACGGCAGCCCCTTGCCCCATGGGACCCCCCAGCCCCACAGCAGCCAGCCCCACAGCAGCCCCTTGCCCCACAGGACCCCCAGCCCCACAGCAGCCAGCCCCACAGCAGCCCCTTGCCCCATGGGACCCCCCAGCCCCACAGCAGCCAGCCCCACAGCAGCCCCTTGCCCCATGGGACCCCCCAGCCCCACAGCAGCCAGCCCCATGGCAGCCCCTCACCCCACAGGACCCCCAGCCCCACAGGAGCCAGCCCCACAGCAGCCCCTCGCCCCATGGGACCCCCAGCCCCACAGCAGCCACTCCCACAGCGGCCCCTCGCCCCATAGGATCCCCAGCCCCACAGCAGCCACTCACCCCATGGGACTCCCCGCCCCACAGCAGCCAGCCCCATGGCAGCCCCTTGCCCCATGGGACCCCCCGCCACACAGCAGCCAGCCCCACAGCGGCCCCTCACCCCACAGGACCCCCCAGCCCCACAGGAGCCAGCCCCACAGCAGCTCCTCGCCCCATAGGACCCCCCGGGAGGGAGCCAGCGCTGCCCGCAGGGGAACCCCCGCTTTATTTACACATCGTGGTCCAGCGGTTACAAACCGGGGGGGGTTACAAACCCCGCAGCCACAGTGGGGAGACCCCGGCCGAGGGACCCCCAGGGACCCCGCGCTCCCCGGGGAGCGGGGAAACCCCACGGCGAGGAAGGGCCCTGCCCGCTGCCGGCCCCCCCCAGTCCCCGCAGTCCCGGGGGCACGGCCGGATCTTGCCTCTCGCTGAGGGTCCGCTCGCCGAGCCCCTCGCCCGCTGCCCCGCCGCACGCCCCCCCAACTCCCCTTCCGACGGCTCGAGGGGGGCCCGGCGGCACCCATGGCTGCCCGGCCCCGCCGGGGGGGACGAGGTGGGTTTAAGCAGGGCGCCGGGCCATGGCGGCTCCCCAAGGCCGCCCCAGGCGGGGTGCGGGCTGGTGGCGGGGCGCTCGGGGTCGGTACCCGGGGTCTCTGGTCGTCGTCACCGGTCCTGGCGCGTCCCCGCGGGGTCACTTCACCACCAGGACGTAGAAAGCCATGAGGACGCAGGAGACGGCCACGGGCACGTGCAGCCGGGTGCCGATGACGGCAGCTGCGGGGTCGGGGCAGAGCGGGGTGAGCAGGGGCGGGCGCGGAGGGTGCCCTGTGCTGGGGCGAGACCCCCACGTCCCCATCCTGGAGCCCTGTGCTGGGGCGAGACCCCCACGTCCCCATCCTGGAGCCCTGTGCTGGGGTGAGACCCCCCTGTCCCCATCCTCGAGCCCCGCATCCCCATCCCGGACCCCCGTGTCCCCGTCCCGGAGCCCCGAGCCCCTGTCCCGGAGCCACGTCCCCATCCCGGACCCCCGTGTCCCTATCCTGGACCCCTCTGTTCCCGTCCCAGAGCCCCACGTCCCCATCCTGGACCTCCGTGTCCCCATCCCGGAGCCCTGTGCTGGGGTGAGATCCCCGTGTTCCCATCCCGGAGCCCCACGTCCCCATCCGGGACCCCTGGGTCTTCATCCCAGAGCCCCGTGTCCCCACCTCGAAGCCCTGTGCTGGGGTGAGACCCCCACGTCCCCATCCTGGAGCCCCCTGTCCCTGGCCTGGAGCTCCGTGTCCCCATCCCAGACCCCTGTGTCCCCACCCCCGGAGCCCTGCGCCCCTGTCCCGCACCCCCGTGTCCCCGTCCCAGAGCCCCGTGCCCCTGTCCCGGAGCCCTGTGCTGGAGCAAGATCCCTGTGTCCCCATCCCGGACCCGCTCGTGCCCATCCCAGACCCCCGTGTCCCCATCCTGGAGCCCTGTGCTGGGGCGAGACCCCCACGTCCCCATCCTGGAGCCCTGTGCTGGGGTGAGACCCCCACGTCCCCATCCCGGACCCCCGTGTCCCTATCCTGGACCCCTCTGTTCCCGTCCCAGAGCCCCACGTCCCCATCCTGGACCTCTGTGTTCCCATCCCGGAGCCCTGTGCTGGGGTGAGATCCCCGTGTTCCCATCCCGGAGCCCCACGTCCCCATCCCGGACCCCCGTGTCCCCATTCCAGAGCCATGTGCTGGGGCGAGACCCCTGTGTCCCCATCCCGGAGCCCCGCATCCCCATCCTGGAGCCCTGTGCTGGGGCGAGACCTCCATGTCCCCATCCCGGACCCGCTCGTCCCCATCCTGGACCCCCCTGTCCCCATCCTGAAGCCCTGTGCTGGGGCGAGACCCCCGCGTCCCCACCCCAGAGCCCTGTGCTGGAGCAAGATCCCTGTGTCCCCATCCCGGACCCCCGCGTCCCCATCCCGGACCCCCGTGTCCCCACCCCGGAGCCCTGTGCTGGGGTGAGACCCCCCTGTCCCCATCCTCGAGCCCCGCATCCCCATCCCGGAGCCCCGTGTCCCCACCCCGGAGCCCTGTGCTGGAGCGAGATCCCTGTGTCCCCACCCCGGAGCCCCGTGTCCCTGTCCCAGAGCCCCGCGTCCCTGTCCTGCACCCCCGTGTCCCCGTCCCGGAGCCCCGAGCCCCTGTCCCGGAGCCACGTCCCCATCCCGGACCCCCGTGTCCCTATCCTGGACCCCTCTGTTCCCGTCCCAGAGCCCCACGTCCCCATCCTGGACCTCCGTGTTCCCATCCCGGAGCCCCACGTCCCCATCCGGGACCCCTGTGTCTTCATCCCAGAGCCCCGTGTCCCCACCTCGAAGCCCTGTGCTGGGGTGAGACCCCCGTGTCCCCATCCTGGAGCCCTGTGCTGGGGTGAGACCCCCCTGTCCCCATCCTCGAGCCCCGCATCCCCATCCCGGAGCCCCGTGTCCCCGTCCCGGAGCCCCGAGCCCCTGTCCCGGAGCCACGTCCCCATCCCGGACCCCCGTGTCCCTATCCTGGACCCCTCTGTTCCCGTCCCAGAGCCCCACGTCCCCATCCTGGACCTCCGTGTCCCCATCCCGGAGCCCTGTGCTGGGGTGAGATCCCCGTGTTCCCATCCCGGAGCCCCACGTCCCCATCCGGGACCCCTGGGTCTTCATCCCAGAGCCCCGTGTCCCCACCTCGAAGCCCTGTGCTGGGGTGAGACCCCCACGTCTCCATCCTGGAGCCCCCTGTCCCTGGCCTGGAGCTCCGCATCCCCATCCCAGAGCCCCGCTTTCCCATCCCAGAGCCCTGTGCTGGGGCAAGACCCCTGTGTCTCCATCCTGGAGCCCCGTGTCCCCCACCCTGGACCCCCCTGTCCCCATCCTGGACCCCTGTGTCCCAACCCCGGAGTCCCACGTCCCCATCCCGCACCGCCGTGTCCCCATCCCAGAGCCCTGCACCCCCATCCCGGACCCCCGTGTCCCCATTCCAGAGCCGTGTGCTGGGGCGAGACCCCTGTGTCCCCATCCCGGAGCCCCGCATCCCCATCCTGGAGCCCTATCCTGGGGCGAGACCTCCATGTCCCCATCCCGGACCCCCCTGTCCCCATCCTGAAGCCCTGTGCTGGGGCGAGACCCCCGTGTCCCCATCCCAGAGCCCTGTGCTGGAGCAAGATCCCTGTGTCCCCATCCCGGACCCGCTCGTTCCCATCCTGGACCCCCCGTGTCCCCATCCCGGAGCCCTGTGCTGGGGTGAGACCCCCCTGTCCCCATCCCCGAGCCCCGCATCCCCATCCCGGACCCCCGTGTCCCCACCCCGGAGCCCTGTGCTGGAGCGAGATCCCTGTGTCCCCACCCCGGAGCCCCGTGTCCCCATCCTGGACCCCCCTGTCCCCATCCCAGACCCGTGTCCCCCACCCCGGAGCCCCGTGTCCCTGTCCCGGAGCCCCGCGTCCCTGTCCTGCACCCCCATGTCCCCATCCCAGAGCCCCGAGCCCCTGTCCCAGAGCCATGTCCCCATCCTGGACCCCCACATCCCCATCCTGGAGCCCTGTGCTGGGGGGAGACCCCCACGTCCCCATCCTGGACCCCCGTGTCCCCATCCCAGACCCCTGTGTCCCCGTCCCCAAGCCCCGCGTCCCCGTCCCGGAGCCCTGCGTCCCCACCCCGGAGCCCTGCGCTGGAGCGAGATCCCTGTGTCCCCATCCCAGAGCCCCGTGTCCCCATCCCAGACCCCTGTGTCCCCATCCCGGAGCCCCGTGTCCCCATCCTGGACCCCCCTGTCCCCATCCCAGACCCGTGTCCCCACCCTGGAGCCCCGTGTCCCTGTCCCGGAGCCCCGCGTCCCCATTCCAGAGCCCCGAGCCCCTGTCCCAGAGCCACGTCCCCATCCTGGACCCCCACATCCCCATCCTGGAGCCCTGTGCTGGGGCGAGACCCCCACATCCCCATCCCGGACCCCCGTGTCCCCATCCCAGACCCCTGTGTCCCCGTCCCCAAGCCCCGCGTCCCCGTCCCGGAGCCCTGCGTCCCCACCCCGGAGCCCTGCGCTGGAGCGAGATCCCTGTGTCTCCATCCCGGAGCCCCGTGTCCCCATCCTGGACACCCCTGTCCCCATCCCAGACCCATGTCCCCACCCCGGAGCCCCGTGTCCCTGTCCCGGAGCCCCGCGTCCCCATTCCAGAGCCCCAAGCCCCTCTCCCAGAGCCACGTCCCCATCCTGGACCCCCACATCCCCATCCTGGAGCCCTGTGCTGGGGCGAGACCCCCACGTCCCCATCCTGGACCCCCACATCCCCATCCTGGAGCCCTGTGCTGGGGCGAGACCCCCACGTCCCCATCCCGGACCCCCGTGTCCCCATCCCAGACCCCTGTGTCCCCGTCCCCAAGCCCCGCGTCCCCGTCCCGGAGCCCTGCGTCCCCGTCCCGGACCCGCTCGTCCCCCACCCCGGAGCCCTGTGCTGGAGCGAGATCCCTGTGTCCCCATCCCGGAGCCCCGTGTCCCCATCCCAGACCCCTGTGTCCCCATCCCGGAGCCCCGTGTCCCCATCCTGGACCCCCCTGTCCCCATCCCAGACCCGTGTCCCCACCCCGGAGCCCCGTGTCCCTGTCCCGGAGCCCCGCGTCCCCATTCCAGAGCCCCGAGCCCCTGTCCCAGAGCCACGTCCCCATCCTGGACCCCCACATCCCCATCCTGGAGCCCTGTGCTGGGGCGAGACCCCCACATCCCCATCCCGGACCCCCGTGTCCCCATCCCAGACCCCTGTGTCCCCGTCCCCAAGCCCCGCGTCCCCGTCCCGGAGCCCTGCGTCCCCACCCCGGAGCCCTGCGCTGGAGCGAGATCCCTGTGTCTCCATCCCGGAGCCCCGTGTCCCCATCCTGGACACCCCTGTCCCCATCCCAGACCCATGTCCCCACCCCGGAGCCCCGTGTCCCTGTCCCGGAGCCCCGCGTCCCCATTCCAGAGCCCCAAGCCCCTCTCCCAGAGCCACGTCCCCATCCTGGACCCCCACATCCCCATCCTGGAGCCCTGTGCTGGGGCGAGACCCCCACGTCCCCATCCTGGACCCCCACATCCCCATCCTGGAGCCCTGTGCTGGGGCGAGACCCCCACGTCCCCATCCCGGACCCCCGTGTCCCCATCCCAGACCCCTGTGTCCCCGTCCCCAAGCCCCGCGTCCCCGTCCCGGAGCCCTGCGTCCCCGTCCCGGACCCGCTCGTCCCCACCCCGGAGCCCTGTGCTGGAGCGAGATCCCTGTGTCCCCATCCCGGAGCCCCGTGTCCCCATCCCAGACCCCTGTGTCCCCATCCCGGAGCCCCGTGTCCC
This sequence comes from Pelecanus crispus, assembly GCF_030463565.1. NCBI lineage: Eukaryota > Metazoa > Chordata > Aves > Pelecaniformes > Pelecanidae > Pelecanus > Pelecanus crispus. Next base: position 7,770,983 of record NC_134659.1, on the reverse strand, counting down.
CATCCTGGACCCCCCTGTCCCCATCCCAGACCCGTGTCCCCACCCCGGAGCCCCGTGTCCCTGTCCCGGAGCCCCGCGTCCCCATTCCAGAGCCCCGAGCCCCTGTCCCAGAGCCACGTCCCCATCCTGGACCCCCACATCCCCATCCTGGAGCCCTGTGCTGGGGCGAGACCCCCACATCCCCATCCCGGACCCCCGTGTCCCCATCCCAGACCCCCTGTGTCCCCCGTCCCCAAGCCCCGCGTCCCCCGTCCCGGAGCCCTGCATCCCCGTCCCGGACCCGCTCGTCCCCACCCCGGAGCCCTGTGCTGGAGCGAGATCCCTGTGTCCCCCATCCCGGAGCCCCGTGTCCCCATCCCAGACCCCTGTGTCCCCGTCCCCAAGCCCCGCGTCCCCATCCCGGAGCCCTGCGTCCCCACCCCCGGAGCCCTGTGCTGGGGCGAGACCCCCACGTCCCCATCCTGGACCCCCGTGTCCCCATCCCAGAGCCCTGTGTCCCCATCCCGGACCCCCGTGTTCCCATCCTGGAACCCTGCGTCCCCACCCCGGAGCCCCACATCCCTGTCCCGCACCCCCGTGTCCCCGTCCCGGAGCCATGTCCCCACCCTGGACCCCCGTGTCCCCATCCCGCACCCCTGCGCCCCCGCCTCACCCTTGTAGAAGACGCCCCAGACGCCGCGCTTCTCGGAGAGCAGCCAGGACCTGAGGCGCGGCACCTTCCGCAGGTAGGCGCAGGTGCAGACCAGCAGCAGCCCGAACACCAGCAGCCCGTCCAGCGAGTACACTGCGGGGAGCCTCGCTGAGCCGCGCCGCGCACCCCGGGGCACCCCCCCTCCCCGCTTTAGCCCCCCAAAGGCACCCCGGCCTCCCAGCCCCCCCATCAAAGGCACCCAGACCTCCCAGCTCCCCCCCCAAAGGACCCAGAACTCCCAGCACCCCCAAAAGGCACCCAGGTGTCTCAGCCTCCCCCCCCCCAAAGGACCCAGAACTCCCAGCACCCCCAAAAGGGGCACCCCAGGCGCCCCAGCCCCCCTCAAAGGGGCACCCAGGTCTCCCAGCCCCCCCATCAAAGGCACCCAGACCTCCCAGCTCCCCCCCCAAAGGACCCAGACCTCCCAGCCCCCCCCCAAAGGACCCAGAACTCCCAGCACCCCCAAAAGGGGCACCCAGACCTCCCAGCCCCCCCATCAAAGGCACCCAGACCTCCCAGCTCCCCCCCCAAAGGACCCAGAACTCCCAGCACCCCCAAAAGGGGCACCCAGACCTCCCAGCCCCCCTCAAAGGGGCACCCAGGTCTCCCAGCCCCCCCATCAAAGGCACCCAGGCCTCCCAGCCCCCCCCCGCCAAAGACACCCAGGACCCCCGGCCCCCCCAAAGGGGCACCCAGGCCTCCCAGCCCTCCCCCCAAAGACACCCAGGTCCCCCTCGCCGCCCCCCAGCCCCCCCAAAGGAGCACCCAGGCCTCCCAGCCCCTTCACCTGCTGCTCCCCAGCCCCCCCAAAGAGGCACCCAGGCCTCCCAGCCCCCCCCAAAGACACCCAGGACCCCCGCCTCCCCCCCCAAAGGGGCACCCAGGCCTCCCAGCCCCCCCCAAAGACACCCAGGCCCCCCTCGCCGCCCCCCAGCCCCCCCAAAGGGGCACCCAGGCCTCCCAGCCCCCTCACCTGCTGCTCCCCAGCCCCCCCAAAGAGGCACCCAGGCCTCCCAGCCCCCCCCCAAAGACACCCAGGACCCCCCGGCACCCCCAAAGGGGCACCCAGGCCTCCCAGCCCCCCCCCAAAGACACCCAGGTCCCCCTCGCCGCCCCCCAGCCCCCCCAAAGGGGCACCCAGGCCTCCCAGCCCCCCCCCCCCAAAGACACCCAGGACCCCCGGCCCCCCCCAAAGGGGCACCCAGGCCTCCCAGCCCCCCCCCCAAGACACCCAGGTCCCCCTCGCCGCCCCCCAGCCCCCCCAAAGGGGCACCCAGGCCTCCCAGCCCCCCCCAAGACACCCAGGTCCCCCTCACCGCCCCCCAGCCCCCCCAAAGGGGCACCCAGGCCTCCCAGCCCCCTCACCTGCTGCTCCCCAGCCCCCCCCAAAGAGGCACCCAGGCCTCCCAGCCCCCCCCCAAAGACACCCAGGTCCCCCGCCTCCCCCCCCAAAGGGGCACCCAGGCCTCCCAGCCCCCCCATCAAAGGCACCCAGGAGCCCCGCCTCCCCCCCCAAAGGGGCACCCAGGCCTCCCAGCCCCTTCACCTGCTGCTCCCCAGCCCCCCCAAAGGGGCACCCCAGGCCTCCCAGCCCCCTCACCTGCTGCTCCCCAGCCCCCCCAAAGAGGCACCCAGGCCTCCCCAGCCCCCCCCCCCCAAAGACACCCAGGACCCCCCGGCA